>NC_089535.1:497500-552500 GCF_963924715.1 Thunnus thynnus
TGTAAACTTACTACCTGCACTAATGAGAAGACCATAGATGGAGTTTAGCCTCAGTGGTCAAACAGCTGATTGGTCTTTAGTAGATTTTTTAATTTGGCCTTGAATGTATTGATTGAACTGCAGTTCTTCATATCATCAGGTAAACGTTCCACTGAGTCGTGGCTTTCACAGAGGAAAAAATCAAAATATTTTTTAAAATTATATCATTATACACTGTAAAAAAAAAATGGTAAAAAAAACACTTACCATCAAATGACAGTGAAAAACCTTCAGTTATTCTACAAAGATTTATTTTAAAAATACAGATATTTACTTTGGACATTGTCTACATTTTTACAGTCCAACCATTATAAAATAAAAAGAAAGTCTCATTATAAAACATTGTTAAACAAATGTATAAATCTGCACAAAAAATGAAAAAGATTGCAGAACTACCTTAAAATTACCTAATTTAAATGAAGACAATTCATAGGATTATCCAATCCATACACAAGAACTCCCCATCAAAGTACAGATTTCTGGATGTAAAACACAGAAAAAATATGTAAAATTACATTTAAATGACCCTCCTTTAACACCCATTAATGGTATCTTGAGAGCTTTAAGCTTTTATTTTATGTGATTATCCAATCTATTTACAGCAGATCCCTGGTAAATGTTGGTTTTATACTGTACAAAAAAATAAGATCATGTGATAATAGTTTACAAAAACATAATTTTGATAATCATTACTTTATATAAACATTATTTGACAGTAATTACAAGCAACTCTCTAATATATTTACAGGCTTTTCCCATTAATGTATTGGGTATACATTATATAAACATTATTTGATAGTATTTAAAAGCAACTATCAAATATATCTACATACATTTACCCATTAATGTATGAGGTTAACTTTATATAAACATTATGTGACAGTAATTGCAAGCAACTCTTCAATATATCTACAGACATTTCACATTAATATATGGAGTTCTGAATGTACAAAAACCAGAAGGTCTATGTAAAAGTACCTTTATATCAACTCTGACACTGAATAAATATATATATTTTTCTACTGACATTTTACGATGTTGTGCAATCCGTTCAATACAGATCCCCATTTGAGATGTATGAGATTTCAAGATGTTTAATAACCAGAATATATCATAAAATTACCTTTTACTGCTTGTTTTACAAAGTAATTCTGTAGACACTGCCAGAGCCTGGTATACAGGTACATTTTATGTTTCAGATATGAAAGTTTACTATAGAATAAAGCTTATTTGGGTATTAAAAAATTACTACAAAATTAGTTTCACATTCATTGTATATGAAGCAGCTCCAGACTTTATTCCGGATGGCATCACAAATTTGAATTTGGGAGAAAGTAGTTCATGTTCACAAATATCAGAAGTGGGAGTAAGTTACACATGTGCAAGTCACAAGCAAGTCTCAAGTCTGAACCTTAAAGGCTCAAACAAGTCTTAAATCACTGTGACTTAGACTCAAGTAAGCCGAGTCAAGGGGGGGGGGGGGATAAATCAACTACAATTTGGAATGTCGACATAAAACTAAAGAACATCATGCAGGTTGATTAACTTTATAAATTAACTTCACATTAATTAACTATTTGAACAAACATAAATAATCTGATCTAACATGTTTTCCAGGATCTGGGGTTCATAATGTTGTATTTTTTGCAGTATTAATGTGTGTGGATATGTTGTATGGCTTCTGCCGTTCTGCCACCAGGTTGTGCCTTTGAGTACGGTGAGAGTTTTGGAGCAGAAGTAGTAGAACATAGAACATAGTATTCTATCTGATGATTACTTTTTTCTGCTGTGGATTTATGTAGACTAATACATCCATTAATTTAGAACCCTGACTGTGTTCAAACATCAAGCATCATCAAGGAAAAATACCATCTTGTATTAGTGAGGGACTGTGAACAGAACAGTGAAGCTCTGTCATGAAAAGCTGTCAATTCATAAGCTGTCTGGTCTGACTCAGAAACGGTCTGATAATATTAAGCTTCAGGTATGGGGAAAATGCTTTCAACAAGCTTTGAGCTCAATCCTGTCTTGCATTGTTTTCTAGGTCTGTCTGGGTTGCACACACGTCACTAGAAGACATCCTGTCATGTCTCAAATCATTAGCTGTTCATGCTCAATATAGACAATGATGCAAATAGTGCAAACAGGCCATTCAGCTGAATAAAAACTGCCAGAGCAAGCTGTCCTTTAAATGTGATCAACAAACCATTTGTGAAACTGACTGGTATCCTGTGCTGGGATGCTTCATTTGGGTGTAGTTTGTGATGTAGTAGTCTCTACATTTGGAACCAGTTAAAACTCTGGTGCAGTATTTTGCACAAGCTTCAGGCAAGAGAGTGATGTTCACTTTTTGACTTGCAATATAATGTTTGAATTATGCAGAATATACAGTTTAAAATATTTTTAAAAAAACCAAACAACAAATATACACATTATATATAAAATAACATGATTAAATCCCTATCATGTGTTGCACATGTCAATATGGATGGTAACAAAAAACACTGTCATGGCAGCATCTCACAAAAAAACCAAATGAAGTCGTCAGCCCTCACAAATAAGTGTAAATCACTTTTTTAATGATGCACAGCAGCAAAAAAGGGTTTCAGCCCGAGGCTTTCCTCAGCATTAGGATGGAACATAAGATACAACAAACATACATTTTTACCACCATTTGATTTGATATGTAGCCCCAAACACCAATAAATATAACAGCTCTCTTTAGCCTCAAGCAAATTATGTTTCCGTATGCCATTTTCACATGATCCTATTTTTTGTACAGTACACACAATACACATACAATTAAAGCCTAAAGCTCTCAAGATACCTTTAATGGCTGTTCAAGGAGGATAATTTGAATATAATTTTACATATTTTTTTTTGTGTTTTACATCCAGAAATGTGTGCTTTGATGGAGCAGTCTTAAGGATAAATTGGATAATTCTATGAATTTACAAAAGAATACTGTATAAAACAAGACATTATTTAAATTAGGTCATTTAAAGGTATTTCTGCAATGTTTTTCATTTTTTTGTGCACATTTATACATTTATTTAGCATTCTAGCAATATTTCATATTTTAAACATAAAAAGCAGCTGCAGAGTCAAATTATAAGTCAGAGACTGTATAAGATGGATTACAAAACTAATATCAACCAACCAACCAATCAATCGATCAATCAATAACTTATGACAAAACAAATTAAATGTGTTTAACACTGTTTTCTGGAAGAGTGTTTGTGCTTTTTGATTTTGGAGACACTTTGTCACGTGTCAGCTGACCAGCAGACAAGTTTCATACAATCATCGATCACACTCACACGTGCGAAAGATTCAACTTCCGGCTCTAATGATCCAATCAGCAGGCTGATCGGGTCCTTCAGGTGCACATTTAAGTCTCAGGTGCGGCGGCAGCTTCGAACAGTTTCCCGCCGCTCTTCGGTCGTTCCCAGCGGGCAGAGAGAAGAGAAGCGGACCGGACTATGTCGGCGGCTCCCGGACGGATGATGATGGCCTGGGTTTGGATCAGCTTGGTGACTCTAGCCCGGCTCAACACGACGGAGGGGACGCACCGGGACGCAGACGGAGGTTTGGCCGGCCTGGAGGCGCTGTTCTCGGACTCTGAGCCGCCGGGGGAGACCCGGAGCGGTGGAAGCTTCTTCCCGGTGCCGGTCTGGCAGTCCCTGAAAGGTGAGGATACACCTGAGACACGTCAGGTTCAGGTAGCAGAAAGTATAAGTGCATCTCCACGTTAACAGAACTGGTGATAACAAATCTCCAGACAAGCAGGAGGGTCAACGTGATTACTGACCGGTCAGCTGTTAGGATGTAATAAAGCAGCTCTTCTCAGGGTGAATCCTGACACTTTAACTTAAAGGTGAAATTAGAAGTTCACTTTGTAAGTGTAGAATTAGTTTTCAGGTTTAAATGTACAGAAATATCTGCTGCGCACTTGGAAACGGAAAGGCCGAGCTTTACTCCCACAGGAATCCAACTAAACAAGCTCTCCGCTTCATTATTGTAAAAAATTTTTTTTAAAATTTTGAAACATCTGGAAATGTGTGTAAATGCACGTGGGGTGTTAAATCCTCTTGTATCCTCCTGGGCTGCGGCGTATTTTCTTCATTAGCGTATTTAATTTAGGCCTAATAGAAAATATTCCCGTTATCATTTCTCAGAAGTCTTGATGTCTTGTTCGACCAACAGTGATTAGAAACAGAATATCAGACATTACAGAAGCTGATATCAGAGATTTGAGTATATTTTGGTTTCAGACTGTTAAACTATCGATTGACAATTAAGGCAGATTAATAAAATAAAAAATAATCGTTAGTTGCAGCTCTAATGTGACTAAAACTCAGCTCAAAGTGTTTATCTGAATATTAAAACTGATGTATGCATATAAACAGCATTTTAATGTTGAGCTACTTTTAACACTTTAAACATATTGAACAATCTGATCTAACAATGCAAACTGATCATGGTTCAGTAGACTATAAAATCTGAGAAGTAACTAAATGTAGAGTAAGTACAATATTTAAAGAAGCATCAAATGGAGAAACTTGAGTACAATTTGAGATGCTTGTGCAGTATTAGTTCCACCACTGGACTGAAGAAGCTGTTCATAAAACTATGAGCTCGTTGTGAGAACTCTGTTCCTGACGTAAAGAGTAAACATCAGGGTGACCTCTGTTTCAGGGGATGATGATGATGATGATGATGATGATGGTGGTGGTGATGGTGACTGTGGAGGAGACGGAGACTTCGGCCAGCCGCAGTTTCGCTGCAGCAGCAGTTCGCTCTCTGTTCGCTTCTCGCTCATCCGACACTCTGATCTGCGTCTGCTGGGTGAGTTTGATTTATCCACCAGCTGCAGCTTTTCTTTAATGGAAGGGGGGGAAACTTGTCTCATTCTTGTAGTTTGTCCATCAGTTCTATCAGACATGAACATTATACTCAGTGTTTGTATCTGGGTTCAAGCTGCGCAATAAAGTTACTGTTTGGGTCGATAGAATAACACAATACTGTTAATGTTTGAGTCGCCTGTCTCTTACTGTTGGGTTATTTACCCAAACTACAGATTATTATTTAACTTAAACTTGCATGTCAGTTTATTAATAATTTGTATCTTTTGAATGTCATCTGCACATTTTGTACAAGAAACAAAAGCTTTTTAGCTAAAGCTTGAGTGTGTGACAGATTGCTAAAGTTGACCTGATGTGGTGGTGCTGCAGTTTTCACCCAAACTGCATAAAATTCAGTTATTTTTCCTCCCATATTTGGTCTGCATGAAATCTGTTTGTCTTGCCTCTTTACAGACGGGAGGAGGTTGTTGCTGCCGGATGGGTGTCGTGGTTCTGTTCGTACCGTCGGGCCGTGGCTGCTGCTGGAGCTCCCCTATACCAGCTGCCACATGTCATTACAGGTAGATGTCTTCTCATTGTCTGACAATGAACCCTGTCTGACAATATAATTCTCTAAAATGACCAAGTATCAAGAGCAACAGCCAATCTGAGCTCACGCTGTGTTGGAAACATGAAAAACCCTGCAGAGTGAGTCGGTGTCACTTCAGCGCTGGAGAAATGTATAAATGTAAAAGTCAGACTCATTTACACAGTAACTCGAGTACACAATAATTCTTGGACATTCTCTCAGAGACAAACTCATGTTGGATTAAGTGTACAGAGATATTGTGATTTCATGTCAGCAGTGGCTTAAAAACAACTTCTAGGTTCTTGATGTACTTGAGTCTCTAATTCTACTTTACTGACATGTACAGGTTTAACTTGACTACAGCTGCATGGTGACTTTTTCTCTCTCCAGATGTCAAATGGAACATGGTTTCATCAGCTGAGAGTGCAATACTTTGACCATCTGCTGCAGGCAAACATGACTGGTGTTGCCGCCTGTGAGAATCCTGCAACATCGCTCCAACTGGCGCCACCATTAGTGGCCTGCAGAACAACAGATATCACTGTGAAACTGCCTCTTGGGACAAGACTGAAGAGGGTAAAAGCTCTGGGTAAGGATGGTGTAGTTGGGAGAATGCTGACGATGACTACCCCAGATGCAGTGCTTGTGCAGATATCCACACCAGCAAATACAGTAAGGAAGTTCTAAAACATGATACACTGTAAAAATTTGGGGTAAGGGCTAACAAATGAATGTTTTGCAGGATTCCAGCTTTGAAATGGCTTATTGCAACTCAGCTGGGGAAATGTCCACGATGCTGGCAGCTTGTTTCAGTGCAGTAACAGGAAGTGGGTTGGCTCGTCGCCGAAGACATTCAGGCCACCTGTGGCCACAAAACACAGACATAGAGAGTCTGTGGGATGAAGCAAATGAGTGGACGGAGAGTCCTGACGATGAGACAACGGAGAGTCCTGACGACAATGACGACACAACAGAGACGACGACGACTACAACGACGACTGAGAGTCCTGACAACAATGATGACACAGAGATGACAACGGAGAGTCCTTCTGATGACGATACTATGGTAACCGCACCAGTAACGATACAGGCAACGTATGCTGATTCAGAAATCTTTGAATTGTGGGGCTTCAGTGAAATTCCTGATGGGCCATATACTGGGGACCCTACCACATCTGCTCCTCCCACAACATCCACTGTTGCCCCAACCACCAGCACTGCTCCAACTACCACGACCAGTGCTGCAACCACCACCAGCACTGCTCCGACGACGACCACGACCAGTGCTGCAACCACCACCAGCACTGCTCCGACGACGACCACGACCAGTGCTGCAACCACCACCAGCACTGCTCCGACGACGACCACGACCAGTGCTGCAACCACCACCAGCACTGCTCCGACGACGACCACGACCAGTGCTGCAACCACCACCAGCACTGCTCCGACGACGACCACGACCAGTGCTGCAACCACCACCAGCACTGCTCCGACCACGACCAGTACTGCAACCACCACCAGCACTGCTCCGACGACGACCACGACCAGTGCTGCAACCACCACCAGCACTGCTCCGACGACGACCACGACCAGTGCTGCAACCACCACCAGCACTGCTCCGACGACGACCACGACCAGTGCTGCAACCACCACCACCAGCACTGCTCCGACGACGACCACGACCAGTGCTGCAACCACCACCAGCACTGCTCCGATGACCACGACCAGTGCTGCAACGACCACCACCAGCACTGCTCCGACCACTACCACGACCAGTGCCCCAACTACCACCACCAGCACTGCTCCGACCACTACCACGACCAGTGCCCCAACTACCACCACCAGCACTGCTCCGACCACTACCACGACCAGTGCCCCAACTACCACCACCAGCACTGCTCCGACCACTACCACGACCAGTGCCCCAACTACCACCACCAGCACTGCTCCGACTACCACGACCAGTGCCCCAACTACCACCACCAGCACTGCTCCGACGACCACGACCAGTGCTGCAACCACCACCACCAGTGCTGCAACCACAAGCGCTGCCCCAGCGACCAGCACTTAGAAAAGTGATTCTCCAACCCTCCCATCCACTCCCTCAAACCCCTCATCACCTCACTGTTTTGAAATAAACTAAAGCTTTGCATCATCTTCTGATCTTTTTTAAATTTAAAAGGGTTTCTTAAAGCTGCATTAGTTTTGGCCACTAGGGGGCAAAACTTTAAACAAGCTGCCAGGCCTACTGACTCCTTAGTGAAGCTAACATGTTAGCAACAACTGCCCATTTCCACATCCAGCAGACACCAGCATGATCATCTCATTGGAGCCGTTTGTCATCATGTCTGTGCTATTAACTTAAACTAAAAGTAGACTTGATGGATTACAGCACAGATCAAAGTAGCTGTTAAGACAACTAGTCGACAACATTAGAGAGGAAAAATGCATTTTTACTACATTTATACCTGCACTCAAACATCAAGTAGGAAAACATTAAGTTCTCCAAAACAAGACATGACAAAGCTCAACAGCTGTAGGCAGTTACTGTTTTACTGTTTACTTAAAGTCAAATACTCGGTATTTACATGCATGATGACTCCTTTTCTTTGGCTTCAGTAGCCTATTCAGTAAATGTACATGGCTACTTTAAACCACTGGCAACACACTTAATCAGTCTAAGCTCATCACTACAGTAAAAACCAGTGTCAAGTACTTGGTACTAACCCCATTTCTGCCATTACAGTGTATCATGGAGCATCAAGATTAAAAACCAGAATATTTGAGTAATTGGTTCAGTAAGTGTGGGAATCTCTAACAGAATAACTGGCTGCTAAAAATCAGAATGTGCTCAAGTTCATCAAGTATCTGACATTTTGCTGGTAGAGAGCAACTGCTAATGTAGAGTGTTAAGGGGGCCTGCTGTTATTTCATGTCATGATAGAAACTGATAATTGTTAACAGACAAAATAAAAACTGACAAGTATAAGAAAATATCAAATTAAAAATACTTCCAAGTAGGTAATTAAAGTCACTGTCCACTGAAATATATTAATCATAAACCTCATTGGCTTTTTTTATATATTTCATTGTGTTTTTGTTCTCCTGCAAAGGCCTTTCATATTTCATGCATATATTCCTACTATATTCATACATTCCTCTGAAGGCAGGATCAACAACTATTTCGTTTTCTGTCAAGAAGACTGAAGTGTCCCATAAAAATCTAATTTTGTTTTCCCGCTTCTTAAAATGTTAACAGATAAGTGATTGTGTCAGTTGCCCCATGGCAACCAGGAGCCAATCATGAGTCAGGAGTGGAATCAGCCAGCCAATCAGAAACGTTTGAAGAGTCTTTGTTAAAAAAAACAAAAAACAAAAATGCTTTTAATTCAATTAAATTGTGATGTGAACTCACAATGTTGTCTGTGCTGGTCATGTGGCTGTCTGGTTCTGGCCTCTCTCCTGCTGTGAAAGGAAAAATAACAATGCTTCAAATCTGTATTAAAAAAAAAAAACAACTTCACACATGTTACATTAAATCCAGAGATATCAGATTTAACAGCAAGTTAAAGAAACACTAACAAATTCAAAATCTGCATTCATGTCCTCTGTTGGTGGTGAAGAATGTCAGTGACAGAAATCAAAGCAGAGCAAAGAGTGAGCAAAGACTAAAAAATAAACCATCCCCAAGTCTAAACATGCTGACCACAAACTGGAGAAATCTGAGTGTAGTCATGGTCCAAACAGGTCCATCACCCAGGAGGAGGGAGAAGCCCTGGTTAATCATATCATGTGGACATCAGACTATTGATTTCTATTGACAAAAACCATTAAGTGCGTTTTCTTGGAAATCATAAAAGACAACAGCCTGAAGACTCTAGAGAAGACCCCAACTGATAACTGGTGGGCCCACATTTAAGTCCACCTCCCAGAACTGACCACCCGGATACCGGCCTCCCTTGATCAGGCCGGAGTCCGTACTGCCACACCTGAGGCGATAGAGAGGGGTTTTCAGCTTGTATGAGAATATCATCGAGAGTCAGCGTGTCCATGATCAGCCTGAGCTACAAAGTTCACTGAAACGAAGTCAAAGGAGAAGTTGATGAGCCAGAAAGGAAAGAGACGTGTACCACCAGCAGACAACCACCAGAAAGAACATTCCCCCACCAGCGGCTGTTCACTCCTCTGCTGTTCCCACCTCTACTGCTCCCTCCTCTGCTGTTCCCACCTCTGCTGCTCCCTCCTCTACTGTTCCCTCTTCTGCTGTTCCCTCCTCTACGTTCCCTCCTCTGCTGTTCCCTCCTCTACGTTCCCTCCTCTGCTGTTCCCTCCTCTGCTGTTCCCTCCTCTGCTGCTCCCTCCTCTGCTGTTCCCTCCTCTGCTGTTCCTACTTCTGCTGCTCCTTCTCCCTTCACTTATGAATTTAGGGACCCATTAGTCAAATTAATATTAAACAAACAGAGAGTGATGTTACATAACTAACACAATAAATGTACTTTGTGTTTAGAGCATATGGAGAAATTAAAACTCACCTGGAAGAAAACATGAACGCTTTTAGTCCTATTGAGAACATGAGGTAGTGCTGCACTTCAGCCTCTTGTGGCTGAAATGAGTATTACAACAACATTTAGAAAAATGATCCTGACAAAATAAACAAACAAAAAAACCCGCCTGTTTCACAGTAGAAAAAACAGGAACTTAGAAAGATGATCCTGGTAAAATCTCTTCTTCCACCTGTTCTTAAGTCATAAACACAGGAGAGAAACTATTTAGATCAGACTTAGAAAACGATCACCAGAGTTTTTTTTCTCACCGGCCTCTCAGGACTGGAGACGTCTGCCAGGATGAAGAGTAAAGACACATTTTAAGCATCATGGTGCTTGTTTGTGCTCCCAGCTGTGATACAAATGCAATAAACACAGTTTGTTGTACTGTGGTGGTGTGTGAGCTGCTATGTGACACTTACATCAGACTACTAAAGAAAAAAAAAACCCGATGGCATCATTTTTCCATTTAATCACTGTGTTTCAAACTAGTTTTTAATATTTTTATCTTAAATGTAAAGAACAAATATAATGTGAGGTAAACTGGCATTCATGAAGGCACAAAAGGAAATAAAAACACAGTTTGAAATTATATCCAAATTAAACTAGCTATGTATCTAAGTTAGTTTATCTTTACATAGAAAAGGCAAAAGGTGCTTTCATCCATTCAAGGGCAACATGGATTGAAGTCGGTGAAAAGAATTCAACATATTTTTTCAATTTAGAAAAAAAATAGACCAAAAAAGTAATAAGTAAATTATACGTTAATAATTGTTTAAGTGAAGATCAGGTTACTATTGATGACCACATATTTTCATTTTATAAACCTCTTTATAGTTCCAAGCACTCTAATCAAGAGGCGGACTTTTCCCTGAGTCTCAGGAAGGACTGGACCCCAAAAACAGACCAGAATTTCAAAGATCTAACAGAAGCTGAAATTTCTGAAGCTGAGCTGGACACATTTCACAGATGCCTGATGGAAAGTCATCGAGTTCTTCAAACACTTCTGGACTGAAGTTAGAGAACTGATCTATGATGCTTTTAAAGAGTCTACAGACAACTTTATTTTATCACCTACCATGAAACAAGGCATAAGCATGCTTATAACTAAACCAAACAAAGATAAATTATCCTCAGACAGCTGGAGACCTTTGACCCTTCTGTGTGTAGATTACAAGCTCCAAGCTCATGTTTACACTAACAGACTTAAGAAAGGGAAAAGTGTGATAAGTGATGAAACACAATCTGCATTTATCAAACATATTCATAAATAATCTTAGATTTTCTTTATTATCATTAAATAATCCAACATGATAGCTTCATTTTATTCTTAGATTTCTTTAAAGCCTTTGATACCTTAGAGCACAAAGCTTTTGTAATGTAATTCATATGCTTTATAAATATATCAACAGTAACAGTCTCTTAACCACGGCTTTCCAAACAGGTTCCCAGTTAAACAGGGAATCCGGTTAGAATGCCGATTAGCTCTCTGTTCTTTATTTTAGCTTCAGAATTGATTGTTATTCTTTAAAAACTCCCCAGATATTCATGGTATCGAAATACTGGAGAAAGAAGTTATAATCAGCCAATTTGCTGACGATACAGCACTATTAATAAAAAACAAAAATATGGTTATAAAAGAAACTGAGTTCAGTTTTTTCTCCAATCATCAAGCATCAGGTTGACTGTTCATAGCAATGATCTGAGTAGCACATATCACAGTTAAAGAAGAGATTAAACACTTTGGTTTAGTGATGAAAAAACAGCATAACAGAGAAGATTTAAATGTTATTCTCAGGTTGAAAACTGTTCAACAGTCTTTAAATCGCTGACTCACGCCTGATTTATCTTTACTGGGACAAATTCTTTTGTCTAAAACTGAAGGTTTATCAAGGTTTATCTACCCTTGCCATTCTTTCTACTCTTCACCAAAAGTGATAAAGTCATCTAACTTCATAATTTTTAAGTTTATATGGAGAAACAAAACTCATTATTTAAGCAAGTCACATTTAGTCAGGGAATACGTTATGGATTTTGAATCTCTAATTGCAGCTTTCAGAGTCAAATGGTTAAAAGAAAGTATTTCCCAACCTCAGTCTATATGGTTCATTTCCCTAACAAAATATTTAATAAGGTTGGAAGGATTTAATTCTTCAGTGTGATTCTGAGGTGTCTAAGCTTCCTATAAAACTGTCTGACTCCCACAAACAAGCACAACATCATGGAAATATTATATTTAGCAACAACTTTTCACCACATAATTCTTTATTGTGGAACAACAGAGTTATTACCATAAATAGAAATTCATTTTTTTTTAAAGCTGAATATTATGACAAAGGTTTAACATTTGTAGATGATTTACTGGATTCAGATCAGGACTCTTATTATTCTTTGATGAGTTTACCAGAAAGAACAAAATTACTGTTTCAAGAAAGGGAAATCTGTAAAGCAGTTCCTGTTCCTTTACTTTCTTCAATGATATAAAGCCGTTTACAGTTCTCTTCCATTACATCGTCTTTGCCTTCTATAAAAGTTGATGATGTCAGAAAAGTAACATTTTAGGGACTTTAACTCTCTATATGAGATAATATAGAGGTCCCTTTAGGGAAACAGTATCTTTCATTTTATTTATCACGTCTTATTGCTCCTAAAGTCAAAGAAACTCACTTTAATAGTATCAGCAATATATCCTGTTAGTGATTCTCTTCACTAAAGATTTAAAGTTGAAGTGGATCCTTGAATCTTAGAGGCTGAAACCATCAGACATTTATTTTTTAAATGCTCATACACCAACTAGTTTTGGACCAATATTCATAACTGGTTGATACTAATGATGGATAACATACCTCTGTTTACTTGTAATGACATTATTTATTTTGGACAACTTGGATGCAAACATTTCAGATCTTGTATATGTTGCAATTATTTTGGTCAAATATCATATACATACTTGTAAGTGGAATGGCAGCACTTCCTCTTTCACTGTGTTCATGCATAACTTTACCTACTAATTTAAGTCACTGAAAAATATGGAAAAAATGAACATTAAAGCTCAGAAATTATATACATCTATATGGCGTTCCTTGCTTTTTTAATGTCTCTTATGTTGCTCTCTTGTGCTCCTATAAGTTTATCAGCTTTTGTTTTTGTTTGTTTGTAAAGAAATATTTCCTTTCTCTTGATTTTCGGTATGATACCTCTTTGTGTGCTATGATTACCTGAATGTATTGTAACGTCACTTCAACCATTGTTGATTTAATTCCATCCTTCATCATGTATAGCTATCCCCAATCTTCTTCTGTACATTTTCCTTATGCTCAATAAAAAAATAAAAATACAAAATAATAATAATTTCCTCGTTTCCTCTCTCCTTGAGTGGGAGGGACTCAGACACAGGTGAGGGAAACATGGATGCAGTTTAAGGGAAGTGGAATGAAGCTCTGGTGTGAACAGGGCTGCCGTTCAATAATAATGTAAAACAGTCAAACTGAGCTGCTGCAGAGGAAACAGTTTCAGTAACTAGAAGGATGATGTGATTCCACACATGCATGAAGCTCATTTAATATGACTTTGTATTAAAACAGTTATTAAGTTATTTGTCTTTTCGTCTGTCTGTCACATGACCATTGTGTTGATGAAAAATGTAAATCATTTCAGTATAGATCTCTTTTTTCAAAGGTGACTTTTTATTTAGTTTTAGTTGTGTTTTTATTGTGAAAAAAGGTTGTTGACGAATATTTTTGACAAAACAAAACAAAAAAACAAAAGTTTATTTCTGGTGGTGTTCAACGTCTGCCAGCGTACGTCTTCACCTCACGTTAGTACAAAGTACAAACTTTAACTGCATAATTTAAAGCAAAAACTTGTTTCTACATACTTGTACTGCAATACTTGACTAACTATCTCAACTCAAGGTCCACTTACTGTTCTGGAGCTTTCAACCATATCACACAGCAGCACGTCGGGCTCAGTGTTTAAACCAGCATGGATGAGAAGTCCTCCAGCTTTGTAACAACTGAACAAACTCAACCTGATGATGAAGACCATGTGATACAGTCAAGAACAAGTGAGTAAGTGGACCTTGCGTTGAGACAGTTTTCATCAGCTGCTGTTTCTGAGGTCAAGAATGAAGCATAAAGAGTAGAGAGGAAGTGAACACAGCTAACAGCTCAGGTTTAATACGGAGTGAAGACGCCCCCTGGTGCTTCATGTGGAGTACAACAGCCTCCCTGCTGTTACAGAGAAACACCAGTCACATCATCTTCTACACACACACATTATGTTTCTTTAGCCTCTTTCACTTGAATGATTTGAATGTTTTTCTCGTGTGTTTCAGTCAATACGAGGCTGAGATGTTTTCTGAAGTGACTCATGCTGACAGAAGTGTCAGTAAACTGGTGGAGGGACAGTAACATGTTACTGACATCATATAGAAATGATACACATGATTGATTTTCTCATTTGAATGCGTTTGTTCAGACGATGTTACAGAACGTAGAAATATTCTGCTGTGTTGGACGTGAATCCAACTTTCTGATGTTTGTGTTTTTGAGTGGAGTCATGAAATCTCATTTGCTTCTGTTTGATGAGATTTTCTTCACGTGTATTTGAATCATACAGCTTGTAATGATTAGTTTAATATTTCAGATGACACAGGCCATGTGGGAAAACTTGTATTCATTCATGTTCTTTATTTTCTAACAAGTTATATTAGAGTGATTGCAGTATATTGTGTTATTCTACATTAAATTATATCCTGCTTGATGCATTTTTCTGTGAATCATGAATAAAATCTTAGCTTACCCACTCATCTGAGAAAGCTTCTGCTGAGCTACAACAAGCGGCAGGTTTCAGGAGTGACGTTTCTGTGTTTTCTCGAGAGTCCACACTGTAGACTGGAGATTCTGAGGTCAGACAAGTTTTTTTTCAACTTTTGTGATGAGATTAATATGATGTGAAAGTTATTTTGTTATTCTACATTAAATCATATCCTGCTTGATGCATTTTTCTGTGAATCATGAATAAAATGTGATCTTGATGAAACCAGTTTGCTCAGAGTGTCTTCACTGGATCATCAGCTGCTTTCTGAGTCTGTTGAAGCTTCTGCTGAACTTTGTTCATTAAATCTCTGTTTGACTTTATTCTGAGCAGCAAGTCTGACAGAGACTCAAAGAAAACACAGCTCACATCATCATAATGAACATATCCTGAAGAATATTAGATCAACTCTGGATAATGATGTTTTCTCTAGTGACCACTAGATGGAGCCACAACTGATGTGGACTGAAGGAAACCTGAGCAGACTGAACTGATATTACAAGAAGAACAAACTGTTTAAACTGTGAAGACTTCAAGTACTTCAAGTGTGTTATAGTACTCAACTACAAACTATAACTGAGACGGCAACAAGTTATATTAAATTTCCTTCACATGAATCTACAAACTTAACTTGAAGCTGTTTGTGTCTCATGTTTCAGTTTTAGTGATTAACCTCATAGTTTAAAGGGCTGGAATTGTTTTGCATTCATTAGGTTGCATTCTGATTGGCTGGGGGTGAAGGTGGGGGTCACACCTCCAGCCAATCAGAGTAGGAGCTCATTAATAATGCAGATTGTATGTAAATATTTCCAGAAACAGCCTGATGGAGGACAGAGAGGAATCTGGCTGTAAGGAAAGATGGATTTAGAGAAATCTAAACAACTTTCGGTGAATAAAATCTCAGATATGTTTAAAATAAACTCAGAAAAAATCAGTCAAAAAAGGCCAAAATACCAGATATTTAAAGTTTGCTCATATGTTCAACTCAGGACTTGATGAATTCATCTTTTCAGTGGGTGAAGTGGTGAGAGCTCTGCAGCTGTGTGACTGAACACAAACATGACGATCACAATGACAACGAGGTGTTTCTGTCAGGTTTTATTGAATTCATCCATCACAAACACTTTGGTTCCTCTGATGGAGAAACTTCACTCAGTACAGAGTTACAGATTATCATTCAACACAACATCAGCCAATCCTGCTGTCTGATTAATGAAGTCTATCACACCATCTAACATTTTACCACCGTATGTTTGACAGAGTCTAACAACATTTAAAAAATTATTCATCCAATCAGGATGAAGAGTGAGCTCCACTGTCAGAGTCAACTTTATTTAATCATTTATTTATTAGTATAAGTGTCAGTCTGAGTCTGAGCATCTATCAGTGTCCATGTTTTCGTGGACCTGAACAACCTTCCACACTCACTGCAAAGCTCTTGAATATGTTTGTTATTTCTGCATCTTTAACGCACAGCGCTCCCCCTGGCCTCTTATACTGTGTCTTTGCTCTGTTTACATCAGCAATACAGGTCCAGGGTTTATTCTGATCCACAGCTACACACCACTTTGAATGATCATCGCCAGCATCCCATTCACCCAAACCAGTTTTTACAGATTCGATATTTTGCACTTTTTCTCCATTTGTAGGGCAGAAGGGACCATCACGCTCATGCTGGCGGCCCCAGCTCTGGACATCCACATCACTGTTGACCTTCTCCGAGATAGTGACGTAAAGATCTCCAACTGCAAGAACAACAACATCTTGTGTTGGTTTGTCTCATGTTGACCCTTTAGGGATGAATAAGTTTTCTGAACTGAATCGGTAGTAGTGATGATACACATCCCAAGAACTTAAACAGAAACATGCAGGAAACTCACCCTCTACCTTACTGGACCGTTGTTTAGCAATGCTGTAAAACTTCTTCCCTCCACTGGATACCAGCTGCTGGAACTTATCAGGTTCCACCTTAGGTTTTTTGTGGGTTTTGAGGGTTCTGTAGGGGTTTTTCTTCTCTGCAGCGTCCTGAAGCTCTTTATAAAAGCCTGATGGAATATGATGATTGAATGGGTACGCTCTGATGTACTGCAGGTGTTTACCTGAAAACATTAAGACAGACACTTTTATAGTATCATTCAATTCAAACACTAAGAATAATACACAGTAAATATGAAGATGGATTACCGATATGTTCAAACTGGTCGTAGTTGAACGTTACACAGATGAACGTCTGAGCGTTACTTGCTCCACTTTCAGGCCAGAAATGATTTTTATCTCTCTTGTAAGGGAAATGTGGTGTGCTGTGTAACAGCCAGACTCCTCTGCGGTTCTTCTGCACCATCACAACCCCTGTGAACATGAACAGTCAGACAGCAGCTCATCTGAAGCAGCTACACCAGACTGACAGAGCTGAACCCCAAATGACCCAAACACAAGATCATGGACCAGCTGGACAAATCTGACGTCAGTTTGATTATTGAAGGTAAATCAGCAGAGAACAGAAAGACATGTTCCCTGTGAGAGAGAAGCCTTCTCTGTTTACCTTTACTGTGACCGTATGAAGAAGAAACACTCTTCCTCATATAATCTGGAGGCTGATCGTTGTAGCTGATGAATCCAAAGTTTGGTGGCTGTGAGAGAAAACAGAAGAAACAACCTTTTAAAGAAGCAAGGTGTTAATCTGATCGTTAACAACGATCAGCCTGAAACCACATGACCATATATCCAACCCATCTCTGTAGATGCCCCATTGGCTGATATATGTCTGGATGTACATGATTGGTTGACTTTTATATTTTTTTTCACTTTTTTTTTTACTGTTTTTCATACCTAACTTACTCTATTTAAATGTTGTCTGTAATGTGTTTTATGATGACCCTAATGAAGGCCACCAGCCGAAACACGTCTCTCATCTCTTTAGACTTGTTTACCTTCTCTGTGCACCGTGGGAGTAGGTGAAGTTGTGCCAGAAACCTTTACTCTGCATCTTAATAATCTTTCTGTCATTGTGAAAACTAGTGCAGTGCCCGTTCAAAACACGTCTGTTCAGCAAAGAAAACTTAATCCAGCTTGTGTGAGGTGTGAATGAGGATAAACGACAACAACATGAAAGAAACTAACATTCTATCAGACACAGATGTTTTATATAATAAGTACTCTAATAGTAAATAAATGTTCTTTTCTCATTCAGGTCAGATTTGAGCTTTGTCTGTAATGGTGATTCTAGACATGGGCTCAGAGTGTCCATTCTTGATTAAAAGTTCTGTTTTCTCTTTTTAGAGCACTTTTCTCTGATTCACGTCCCGTCTCGTCTCCGCTGTCTCTGACATGCTGGAGTCAGTCGGCAGAGCCCTGAAGCTCCGCCCCACACAGAGCGGAGCAGCTCATTGATCGCTGATTTATTCAAAGTTTATTAATAATAAATGTATCGTGTGTCCAAATTGCACCAAATTGGACAGTGCACTCCCATGGGTCCCCAGCCATACACCTGCCAATTGTGGAGTTGATCCTATGAACGGATCAAGAGTTACGCGAAGGACATACAAACAGAGATTCCTTCCTTTAGTAGATGAAAATTTCTGGCTGCTATTTATTTGTCTGTGTTGCTCTGTGGTTTTACTCACTTGCTGCGTTTTAATGGAGCATATTAAGGTGTTATTGACAGATGGTGTACAGGGAGCACAATCAATTACTGGAAAAATAGAAACGGGTGGCTGAGTCTCTAAAATAATACTCACTGGAGTAAAGAGCGGATGCAGGGTGTTTGCCAGGATGCCGTTAGGATCATTGATGAGCTTTTTGTTAGGCTGAGACGTTACATTATTCTGTCCAGCTGGATAAATGTAAACATAATCCAAACCAGTCAGCCCTTTATCCTGAATTCTGGGTGTCTTGTATAAGATGTACCTGATGAAACAGTCAGAGAAGACAGAAATCAGAACATAACAGAGACTCTGAGGAGTAAACTGTGGCAGTCACAGGATCAAACAGACATTAATAACTTTAACTGACCTATAAAACATTCAACTGTTTGTTTATCAGTATATTTACATGCAGATGAGAAATACATGCACTATAGTAACCTGCTTACTGTAAACCCACATATGCAGCAGCCGGTCATTAATCAGAGCTTATTTATGAACCAGGACTCCTTGTTTTAAGTGTTTTTACTGATATGTTTCTTCTAGTTTTATCCACAATGTGAGGTCAGTCTGTCGGTTCATAACTTTGCTTTAGACTCAAATATCTCAACGACTGTTGGATGGACTGATGTGAAATGTTGTTGACAGTTCAGTTAATGATGCTTTAAACATCCTTTAAAAGCTGATTGTGATTGTGAACATGTCAACCTCATGGTGGCAGTAGAGGAACAGTCAGAGGATCACTGATCATCCATCCAATAGTTGTTGAGAAGTGACGGAGCGACAGACATCTATAGAGACGCTGCTAGCGAGGCTAAGAACTGAATGAACTGTGTCTAAGTTTGCTCTGATTGGCTGATTGTGACTGTTTGTGCTACTTTAACTTGTGTGGTTTCATGCTGAAGGACAGACAGCAAACATCTGCTGCTGCTGGACCTACTAATCTGTGTTTTATTGTTTTCTTAGAGGACAAACCAACATGGCTGCCTGGTAGATGTGCAAGTGTTGTCTCACCAGTCCACTTCACCGTTGTTCTCATCTCTGCAGGTCACTGAGCCCTCAGAGCTGCAGCACAGCAGACTGACCGTCAGCACCAACCTCCACATGACTCCCTGAAACACACAGTAGCACATCAGCTCTGCCTCCTTTCATTCAGTCAACACATTTAAAGTCTCTGCAGATAAAAGACTGAAGCTTTGATTAAAATGTGATCTATGTTCCACTTACGTTACCGTGGTTATGTGTAATATCTTATAACTTCTATATGAATGTAATCAACTGGTGTCGGAGTGAGCTGCTGCATTGTTTGGTTGGTTTTGAATGACATTGATCATGTTGGTCATGTGTTGCTTATTGTTTTTTTGCAGCTGGGTGCAGCACTTTTTGCACTAGTGCACCACAATCTTTGATGTTTACAATAAGATCAGTGTAAATATCAGCCTGGCTGCTTCATTGGTGGAGCTCTAATCACTGATAGTGGTGATTGGATGTTTGGGTGGGATATTATTGATATCAATACTGTTACTTTTATCAATACTGCTTATCAGTTTGGTCCTTATCAATACACTGAAGCAGCATTCAGCACTTCATGAAAAAAACAGACGTATCTGTATCTATCTAAAGTTTGTTGTTGGGCCTCTATTGATCCCCACCATACACAGTAGTACTCTACAGCTGGAATGATCAATGATTGTGTTTGTGACAAAACAAGTCACCTGAATATTTTCACTTGTGCTTCAGGAAATAATGATCAACACTTTATACACTGATCAATCAATGGATTATTAAAGACAATAATGACAGTCCTCCTGTGATGGAATAATACCAGCTGACCCTCAGTTTGATGAAACACAACTTTACATCTAATGAGCTCAATAGAAACTAAAACTATTAAAGTCTTCAGACAGAGTCCCTCTTCAGGACCAGGACCAGCAGATGGAGGATGGAGGACCTGTCAGACCACATGTTGGACTTCACTGCTGCTCATTTATCACTAATTATTGATTAATCAGATTATATAGAGCCAGATGATGTGAAGTAAACCTGGAGCTTTGCCCACTTTGTGACTTAACTCTCATTTATTTAAATGAAACCATCAAAGTTAAAGGAAGATAAAACAGATTCACATGAAAACTGGCAAAGTTATCTTCTACAAACCTGAAGACATATTTAAAACAGTTCCTTAAAGGACGGGTCACCATGTTTCCATAGTAACAGTGAAAGAGGTTTTCCTGGCTGTAATCATCCCTCCTGTTCATACTGGATATTAAAAGATCCTTCAAATGTGCTTTCAATGGAAGTGATGGAGGACAAAATCCACAGTGTGTTCACACAGTCATTTAAAAGTCTGTGTGAAGCTTCTATTCAGCTTCATCAGTCTGAGTTAGTCATATCAAGTGGATATCTGACACATTTACAGTCTTTTTAGCATCAAATTCCCTCTTTGTGTTTCCTCGGACAGTGTTTCCCTGTTGAGCTGCAGGTGGAAGTATAGTAACAAAAAGAGGAACTTTAACACTAAAAAGACTGTAACGTTGAAAGATATCTACTTGATTTGACTCATTTGGACGCTGAAGCTTCATATTAGCTTCAGATCAACTTTAAATACATTAATGGTCAGAATGAACAGGAGGAATGATTACAGCAAGAGAAACATGTTTAATGTTTATTTGATGACTGACTGATGAAACTTGAAAAACTGTGAACTCGTCCTTTAAAGACAGTTTTTAAAGAGTTTGTCTGTTTTGTTATTAAGTTTTGGTCAAACTTTATTTTTTTACTAGAAATGTGAAATTATCTTTTATTTTATATGAACAATAATGTATTTTATCAGTATAGTTTTCCTCGTTACAGTTTAAAGTGTAATACAGCTCATATCTTTAGATTTTGATGTAACATCTGAAACTGTTTCTGTCGTATGTGATGTATTTCTGAGATGCTCTTTTCTGTCCACTAGTAGTAAAAGCAGTTTTAATACAGATATCAACCTTCTGTCTGGAGGAGAAAGAAGAAGGTTAAACACGCTAAACCAACCGGAGAGAAGAAGTAAAAACATATCACCTGTTTGCAGCCTCAGTTTCAGTCAGCAGTGATGCTTCGTCCTCTTTTCTGTTGCTCCAGAGAGTCGCTCACTGCTGCACCTGAGCCCACCTGCTTTATACCTGCATCCCTCTCCACCTCCTGCACATCACCAACATACGGAGTCCCTGAGGGGACATGGGCAAAAAACAAACAACATTTGAGGCCACATTTTACTACATCGAGTGTTTGAAATGCTACTGCGTGCGAAGGAGATATAATTAGTTCCCACATTGTGATTAATGTGTGTGCAGGAGATAAGTGTATATACACAGAGCCAGAACAACAGACCAGCCTTCCTTCCTGGAACATGAAGTTCACCTGCTGCAACTATCGCTGCAATGAGTTTTGAAGTGTGGTGACATGCAGCTGTGTGTGATG
Source organism: Thunnus thynnus (assembly GCF_963924715.1). Classification (NCBI taxonomy): domain Eukaryota; kingdom Metazoa; phylum Chordata; class Actinopteri; order Scombriformes; family Scombridae; genus Thunnus; species Thunnus thynnus. The sequence continues at coordinate 519,435 of NC_089535.1, forward strand.
TAATAATCATGATCAGACCAACTGTATTTCAGCCATAACTCTAATGTAGCCTGTCTCGCCTGTAAATGGTCACATAGTTTAATAATTATTGTTACACAACAGTGTTTGTGCTGCAATGTGTCTCAAGAATAAAACATGAGACACTACTTTGGCTGAAAAGAAAGTTGGAAAAGAGGCTGATGAGCTGCTAACCAGACGTGTCCTTCATAAAAAGGAAGAACATCGAGTTATAATTAACTAGTCTGGTGTGTGTAGAGGTGTGTGTGGTTATTCTGTAGCAGCCTGGTGTTGTTTTCAGCTGATTTAATGAAGGTAAACACAGTGAACCAACGTGCATAATGCAGCTCAGTTCAGCCTCTGTGAATTTCCACCTGGGGACAAACTACCTGCCTGACAGGTATGTTGACCTCAATCAATTCCACTTCTAATAATATAAAAACACAGGTTAGTATTTGTAAGTTTATGATTCCTAGTGAGTTATTATTGTTATTATTATTATTATTATGGAATTATGGTAGTTACATATAAATGTTGATGGCTAAGATGAACAGTGACTGACATAGTGAATCTCTGGCTGATGGTAGAATCACTTGCAGGAACTTGCATATGTGTATTTGTGATTTGATCTATTGGATGGATGACTGTGTGGTGCACAAAATGAAAGTGTAAGAGGTGAGTTTAATGAGTAACTGTGGGGAAGGACATCATGTGTGTTTATCACATCAGTAAAAATCCATCCATCCTGTATTTTTCTGGCACAGATCATGAGATTTCCAGTGAGCTACGTGCTATATTCAGATGCTACCGCCCCTCTATCTCCTACTGTTGGACCAAAGTATTGTTCAAGCCATCCTGCTCTACTGCTCCACCTGTTTCTTCAACATGCTCTTTGTCACAAACTCACACGCAAAACCAACACTGCCAAGATAAAATGTCTTCGCACACCCACAGCTTCATTGTCAGGACATCACACACCCACTCAATCACCACTTCACTGTGCTGCCCTCTGGGCGCGGTTACAGGTCCCTGAGGTGTAGCACGGCTCGCTTTGACAAAAGCCTGATACCAACAGCCATAGCAGCCGTAAACAAGGACTCGCTGAACTACGAGTCTTTGGCCTGTTGTTGTTGTGTGATGATGTGTATAAAGTGTAATGTTGATTTTCCCTGTGATGTACAGTGCAGGGGACAATAAAGTCTAACTAATCATCTACCTGCTTGACAGGTATGTTGATCTAGTAGGAGGAGAGCAGAGTCGCTCTCACCACACTAAGGAGTGTGTGTGTTTTTCTCTGCTCAGCTAGTTAATTAACAGGTCTAACGATGGCAGTGAGTCAGAATTAACTCTGATTGATGCAGTTGACAGGACTCTTAATTAATTTAGATCAGCAATGAGTGGAAGATGAATAAAATCTTGGATCATCAACATGTGAAACTGTAACAGGTCTCAGACTGAGAACAAATAAACATAAGATTTCCTGTAAAAACAGGAGAAAGAATGAAACAGGTAACAGGTGTTTCTGTTCAGTGCAGCTTCGCTCAGCAGAATCTGTCTGTTAATATGCAAAATATATCTTTTTTTAATCTCTTTCTGTATTTTGTTTTCTGTGTTCCTATTTTATCAGTACAAAGATCCATAATATCAAAAATAAAACAAAATACATAGGCTAATTACAATCTATTTGCTTTCAAATAAAACACACAGTTCTCCATTTACCATTAAAATAAGTTCAGTCAGTGTACTGCTGCATTAATGAACCCTCATTCAGTCCATTGACTGAGCTTGTGTTTCTATTTACCTCACAACTACCTACAATCAAACATTACTATTAAATGTAGAATTTCTAGGTTCTCACATGTTCTCTTATTTATTTATGTCAGTTCAGTAAAAATACATGAACTGAAGACTTGCAAAGTTTTAACTTTTCAAAGTGCTTATAATGTTCAAGAATGTTTATATCAAACCATAACACCAATAATATATTCATTTACAACAAGCTGTTATATATGCAATAATAATAATAATCTCAATGAAAACACATTGTTGGCGCCATCTTGGTTCACACACGACACAAAGGAAAAACGTATTTCTCTACTTGTTCACAAAACCAAATAAATGTACTAATTACTCTTACAAAACCAGTCTAACATTTAATTTAAATCTTAATCAACATGTTTATGTAGTTATACAAGTTTTAAAACTTCACAAACCCGTAAAAACAGGACAAAGAATGAGACAAGTGCTTCTGTTCAGTGCAGCTTCGCTCAGCAGAATGAGGAAGCGATGAGAGTCCAAGGGAGAAGCAACGCGCCACACTGCTGCTGCCATTATGACCATTATGGCTCATATTAGAATATTCCTCTCACATAAATAACTTCCCATACAAACAACATTTAGCATGTGTGGATGTCTGTGTGTGTGCCAATCAGTACACAAATAGTGGTGCAGTGTATTGCATGGTTGAGGTAGGATTTGGCACGGCGTGGGGCAGCGGAGCGTTTTGGAAGGAGTGTGGTAGATCATAGGGTATGTCTGAATGGACCACTGATGGTGGTCCATAGCCTGGTACAAGTGTACATGGGTTGAATTTTCATATAACTCACCTATTTAAATTTTATTAAGGCTTAAAGTTATGCATAGTTAAGGGTGTGGCTGCTTTGACTGAAAGGTGGGAGCCGTCACAGGCCAGTCGCTACCACGGCGACAACGTTGGTCAGGTAACATAACTGCTACATGTGGCCCTGCATGTGAATTATTGCACACTGCTTGTGAATATGTTATGTTTTCCCTCTCTCTCTCTGGCACTCTCCCTCCCCTCCACCTGCCTTCTTCTGTAGGAGCGGAGCACCTGAAATCAATAAACCATCAGAGAAGAAGGGGGGACCTGAGGAGCAGTGAGTGAAAGACACACACATGCCCAACATCCTCCTAATTGTTTTTTCCAGCATGTTTTAGAGTGTTGGTTTTCTTATTTTAGTTTGCTATTTTAGTTTGGGTTGGAGATCACTGGTAGTCCAGTTATCGGGTTTTGTTTGGTTCAGTGTAGTTTAGTTTTTTCTTTTGGTAGTTTAGGGGATGAGCTGGGTGCAATGGCCCATTGCTTGGCTGGCCCATCTTTGCTCCTTTTGACTGGGATCTCCACCCACTTTTTTTGTTTTCTTTGTATTTTGTACATTGTATAGTGTATTATTTTCAAAATAAAGCTTGTTGTTTTCTTGTTAACTCAGACGTCTTGGTGTCGTTTTATATGTTTCGGTCTCCAGTTGAGCCTTTACTTGTTTACAGACTGTAACATATTTGGGGGCTCGTCCACACGTTTGTCCACACTAGCATGTTTCTGTAGGCTTGCTTTAAATGCAGAGTGCAGGTAAGTTGCTGAAGGCTTTTTGTTTTTTCACCTCAGTGTTGTCGCTGTGCATCTTGTTATTTTGCAGTTACTCATGATTGCAAACTGTGTCATAGTAACTTTTTCTCTGTCCACATGTTAACTGATATGTAGTTTGACACTATTATGTGTTGCTTTGATACCTTGTGTAGTTTGCTATTTGTTTGCATGGTGCCTATGTTTTGTGTTGGACACCACTGATCTTGTGCTGCTGTTTTGTTTGGGTAGTGATCCTTTTGCATGTTGTGCTATTTTTGGGGGGCTGTAATAGATGTTTTGATGGCTTTGCGGTTTTTGTGGTTGGCATTTGTTTGACATTTGTTCTTGATGATGGCGTTTAATCTTGAAGAATTTGTTGCACAACCTAGCCTTGATAAATTCCATCGTTGCTCAAAAGAGCCTCAGACTTCACCATGCTTGTGAATTGAACATGTCAGAAAGTGTAGTGGTCATCTTTTTTATTAGATCATTTGTGGTTGTTGCTGCTTGTTTAGCCCTGTGTGAGGCCTGCGTGAGCCCTGCGTGAGGCCTGCGTGAGGCCTGCGTGAGCCCTGCGTGAGGCCTGCGTGAGCCCTGCGTGAGGCCTGCGTGAGGCCTGCGTGAGCCCTGTGTGAACCCTGTGTGAGTCCTTTTGATTGGTTAATTTTGTTGTCACTCTATATTTGTTCCATGTATGTTTTCTATGAGCTGAGCCTGCAACCAAGGACCCAGCAGGCCCTGGGAGGCCATATGGAGAATCGCAGGCAGACACATCCAGTTCTAGCTCCAAATACTGGGTTTATGGTTATGATAGTAACTGAAATCAAACAAAATATTTTTTAAGAACCACATAAATATTTTTAATAACTCATTAAATCTAGAAAGATGAGAATTCCAGCATCACTACCCAACTTACTTCATTTAAATGTTGCTTATAATGTGTTTTATGATGACCCTGATGAAGGCCACAAGCCGAAACACGTCGGTCAACTAATAAAGTTGTTCTTCACACTACAAGTGTTGCCGGAGTTCTCATCTCTCTAGACTTCTTTCCCTTCTCCATGCACCTTGGAAGTAGGTGAAGTTGTGCCAGACACCCTCACTCTGCAATAACTAATTAAATGACCAACAACAATATAATATGATAATAAAATAAAGTCGGTTAAATTACTTTTGAAGCAGACGCTGGTAGAACCTCCTCTACCCTCCAGTGTGCACAGTGCTGTCAGCAGCTGAGCAGCTTTTATAACTGAACTAATATCTACTGAACTAAAACTTCTCTAACTGTATGGAAATCTGATGTTTTCACATCACAGATGTTGAACAGCATTAAAAGCCCAGAGAAACAGAAATTAGAGCATCTTTAGCTTCTGCACTGTGTCATTTTCACCGGATAAGTGACTTTTATGCCTGAACAAGCACCTCAGAAAGTTAATGTTGAGTCCTGTGCTTCTGCTTCTTGAATCTGAATTATTGGTCAGACTGTGACTCGTGCAGCGCTGCTTCCTGCTCTGGTAGAACAGGAAAGAACTGTATAAACAGGAAGTGCGATTGATAAAAACAATCACAGCAGAGGGTGTTGGTTTGGTTTCAGGAAGTCTGGTATTCAGATAAAACAACAAACTCTTAAATACTATTTATTTACATACATTTATATTACATTTTAATAATATATATATTTATGCCATAAGTCTTTGAAATTATTAAAAATGTTTTCTACCTGTAAATATCTGTATTAACACTAAAAATCATATTTAGTTTCACTGCTGGAGGCCTGAGACTGAGATAACACTGTGTTTACATCTCTAACCACAAATCACTAAATAAAATAAAACAAAGCATACAAGATGTAGGACTGAAAGTCTTCAGCTGTGATTTAAAGAACTGAGAGTTGCAGCAGACCTGCAGTTTTCTGGGAGTTTGTTCAGATATGTGGAGCATAAAAACTGAACGCTGCTTCTCCAGGTTTAGTTTTGACTCTGGGGACAGAAAGCAGACCTGATCCAGACCACCTGAGAGTCTGGATGGTTCATAACGCAGCAGCAGATCAGAAATGTATTTTGGCCCTAAACCATTCAGTTTTTTATAAACCAACAGCAGTATTTTTACCAGGTCATCAGACGGAGATGCAGGATCCTGCAGCAGTGGAGCAAATCTGTTCTCCAGTTGCACACTCGATTGCTGGGGAGGTTTCTTGTTAGTTCTCTCTTTCACCGCTGTCCATGGCTGTGTCCTACTAAGAACAGGAGTTGGCATATCTGCCTAACCTGACGCACCAGATGGTTGGTTACACAGAACCATCTGAGAAGTTGTCTTTGGAAACTGTTTGGAAAAGGGCAGGTACTTTCAAAAAGTACTTGGCAGGTGATTGGATCAAGCAGCTGTAAAATGAAGCCAAAAATGCCCAACTTTACAGCAGAAATAAACATGTTTACAGCCTGGTACAAACAACGGTTTTGGTCTCTGTAGCTAATTTCCTCTTTCATGACAACCAGCTGCTAGGTGGCTTGTTTCAGCCACTTGGCTCGCCTCTTTGCGCATTTTTGATTGGCTGGGAGTTAGGCAGCGTCACGCACTGCCAAGATGGCGACAGTCGAGGCGGCCAACTTTGAGCTTCAGAACTGCCCTTGAGAAACCAACGGGTGATGTCACGGTAACGATGTCCATATTTTTATACAGTCTATGGATTGGATGAACCATCCATCTATCACTATCGGTCACCATCTATCACTTCTCGCAGTCGTCACACCTAAACCACGCCTGTAGCCACCAGCAGTTCTAGGACACTGACTGGTCCGAAGCCTAACAAGATGGATTCTTGCATGATCCTGTGATCTCACAAATACAGCTGCCTTGCAAGGTAAATCTCTGACCCCAGTCCAACAAAAACCAGTCACTATTCGAACGTTCTCTGTTCTGCATTAAACTCAAACCGACTATTGGCCACTTTTCTAAATTCAGCCAATAATTACATGAGAAATGGGTTAGTTTAAAAGCTCTGATTCAGCCTGGAGTCTCTTGTCTCTATGTCTCTTTCTGTTTCACTATCAGCATGTCAATCAGACCTGTTCTAATCACCACAATCTGCACCTTATTTCATACTGTTTTGATGTCAACTGTCAGAGCAGGTCGTCCCGTTCATGTGCTGAAGTGTCCCTGAGCAAGACACTGAATGCCAAGTTGCTCCTGGCCAGGCCAGCGCCCTGCATGACTCCTCCGCTGCCATTGGTGCGTGAGTGTATGCATGAATGGGTGGATGAGAGGCAAAAATTGTAAAATTCTTTGTCCTTTAAGGTAGAAAGGCGTTACATTAGTGGTGCCCATTTACCATTTACCTTCATACATTTAGACGTTGAATGACTGTTGTACGAACGCCCAATCAAGATGGCTCATAATGTTCAAAAATAGTTCCAAAATTGGAATTATGCCAATATCCGGGACATTACCTGGCCTACAGCTGGACATCCTTCCTGGGCATCCCAGCAACATCAAAATATGTTACCATCATCAACGGGCCAGTTCAGCTATTCTGCTGAGGTTCATGTACACATTGTGCATTCTGCAGCTTTATACATCCTATATGTCCAGATTAACAATTTAATATGCTACACGTTCTGAAATGGTCCGGCCATCCTGACCCAGACGTCTGTTATAGATCTTAACAAGATGTTTGTTTGTTTGTGTGTGTGTGTGTGTGTTGGGCGGGTCTGTCTTTCTATTTCATTCTGTGTCTCTGAGACTTTCTGTAAATCATGTGACCTGCTGCCTCTCTGATTATATAAACCCTCCTCTCCTCCTCTGCAGTCTGACTCCTCTCTGCTCTTCCTGCCTCTTCAGCATCTCACAGTTTCTTCAAGTCAACATCACAGGTAAGAACACTTTGAACGAAGAACCACGAAAAACTTTCAATATCTGGATTTTTGGACACAAATGCTGCAGGAAAAATCTCACTATAACTGAATGTAATAACTTAATAAATGAAATGTTATAGAATAACATTAAATGAAATCAAAATGAAAAACTAAAAGCTGTTTTTTCTGTCAATGAGTTCTCACACATCAATAATGTTGAAAATGTTATATGACAGTTATTTACATTTTCTCTCATTATTAGTAACCAAAGACATGAAAGTTTAAAGGAACATATCTGTGTATGTGACTACATTAATCAGCCTGTCATGGAGTTCATTGTTATTTAACTGAAGATAGACAGAGACGTCTGGAACTAGATATCTTTATTATACAGCTCTCAGCTCATGGTAGTGATGCCCAGAAGAACCAAGTTACACTTAATTTACTGAAACAGAAAGTCAAGTTAATCTGGAGACAATTTATCTGTATTTAAAACCTGGATTTAATCATCAAATGTTATAAAAATCTCAATTTATTATAGAGAACCAAATGTAAGAATAAATTCTGCGTCCTCATTGGTCAGTTTTGGGGGCAGATATATTACTGTAAATGATTTACAGTAGAGGAGAATTACAGTCTGTACTTTACACATATTTTCCCATAATCCTTTGTGATTTACAGTAAGAGACTTTTCACACTGATATCCTACTGAACACATTAAAGTAAAATACTGTTCAAATGACCAAACCTGTGTTTAGTCACTATAAATAACCACAGCCGTGTGTAATTACAGCTATTCTGGCTGTTTGTGTGTGTGTGTGTATGTGTGTGTGTGTGTATGTGTGTGTGTGTGAGTGGGTGTGTGTGTGTGAGTGTGTGAGTGTGTGTGTGTGTGTGTGTGTGTGTGAGTGTGTGAGTGTGTGTGAGTGTGTGTGTGTGTGTGTGTTTGTGTGTGTTTGTGAGTGTGTATGTGTGTGTGTGTGAGTGGGTGTGTGTGTGTGAGTGGGTGTGTGTGAGTGTGTGTGTGTGTGTGTGAGTGGGTGTGTGTGAGTGTGTGTGTGTGTGTGTGTTTGTGTGTGGAAACAGCTGATAACAATGCAGTGGTGTGTTCACTCTGATCTCTGCCTGCACAGGTGTGTTAGGAATATTCAGCCTCTGGACAAGATGCACAACTGACAATCCCTATAATGTCATTTCAGAACAATATCATAAACTCACTGTTGATTATCTACCATAGAAAGTGGTAATGTTGTTATATGTGATCAATTAAAACTAAGATAAAGTTGGATGAAGTTAGGAGACATAAACACAATACTGATGACAGAAACAGTCAGTGTCAAGTTACTGTAGGAATATTTAAAGTATTATAGAGATGTTAGAAATGACATCAGAGAATGTAAAGTATGTGAACCTCATTGTAACATCAGGAAGCTTCCACATATGTTTTCAGTCTCTACAGGTGAATTATAGGAATATTACACAGGTCTCCAAATGATAAAGTCAGTCAACTAGTGCTCTGATGTTTTTCATGTTTCACTACTTGCTGACCTGCATACAGCTTTCATTTTTGATGTAGTGCAGCTGAATATCATCAGGCCTCTAAGTAAAAAGGTTCTCCAGGCGTCGTCCAGCAATGTGCAGCTGAATCAGATGTTTCTCAGATCAGGGACAGAAAACAACAGACACAAAAGACACTGATTGATTCTCAGCCTTTAATACTGCAAACAGAGTAACGTTTCTACACGACTGTGTCTTCATCACAGTAAAACATACAAGAAATAATAGAAGGATTCATTTTTATCACACAGAAATATAAAAGACTCAGTCAAAACCAAATGTCATGTTTAGTTATTTTGGATGCATGAAGAAATGGATTTAGATATATAAGAAATTAAATAGTAAACACACACACACACACATTGGAGTGCTTTATTGGATGCTGTCGCTCAATATTAATTGAGGAAGACTATTTTTGAGATTAAATATGCTCAGCCGCATATTCTTGGAAATATAAAGTTAAATGAGCAACTTCACATTTTACAACCACAGACTATAAGACATCTTTTCTTAACACAGATAGTGGTGTTTGGATTTGGGTTGCAGCCGATGGCAGCAATATGAAATGGAATGAGGCCGACTGATGGCAGACAACAAAAAACAGGAGTCAGACACGTTACATCCGCCCACAACACAACGCTCTTCACTAGCCCTCTGCTATCAAAACCTGACAGAAAAACTTTATCTCTCAGAATCGAAGGAGAAATTATTAGACTGATGGCCATAACATTAACCTATCGTATTGTTGAGTTATCAAGGACACTTTTGTGATTTTGTGTTGAGAAATGTTAAAGATATCATCAAAAGAAAACCTTAAAATGGTGACAGTGAGGAAAATACTGCCGATTGCAAAGCTTCAAGTCCTGTTTACTGCAGTTTATGGCTGATTGAGTTTATTATACATAGACACATTATTTTCTTAACAGTTCAATGTACAGAACAGTATTTTGTTTTCAATTGCAACCACCAGCCTGCAGTGCTATTTAATGTTATACTGAATATATGTCATGACTTCAGGTGGCATCTTCACCATAGTAACGGTCGCTGAGGATCATGGGTAGGCTAATGTAGCCGCTTCCACTATCATCCAAAACTGACAAAAAAAAGAAATTTTTCAGAATCCAAGGTGAAATAATTAAAATGGATGGCCATAACCTTTCATATTGTTCAGTGTTGAGAAATGTTAAAGATATTAAAATCAACAGTGAGGAAAGCACTCATACATAACGTGTCCTCTCTGGTCCGCCCACTAGACTGGTAAAATTAGAATAAAGGAATAAAAACAAGGAAAAATCTAGTGATGAAATGTTGAGTGATGTAGCAGTTAAAATTTCAAAATAAATAACAAATTAGAAAAAGCAATACGGCCTCTGTGTTCCTGAGTCCCCACTGACAGAAAAAAACCTGCTGCAGGAACGAAACCTGCTTCCAAATGAAATACATTCATTTAAAAGTCGTGCTGACTGTCACAAAAAAATGTAAAAATGATGTCCATGTACACAAATAGATTAAATTTGGGTTGAAATGGTACATAAACCAAATAGTAATGCATTAGTTCCAGTAAGCAACCACCTAGCAGCTCACTGGCTCCTTAAACACATGAAGCAGTGGGTGTTGTCTTGTAGAGCTTCCAGTTTTATTGTGTAACTAATCTTCATCACAGATAAACGTAGCTGTGGCTGACATCATGACTTTTTGAATCCCATCCACAGACCAAACACCAGTGGAGCTTTCTGTATCAGCATCACAATGGCAACGCAGTGAGTAACGTGCACATACACACACACTTATATCTCTGGGGGCTCTGTTATGCTGTGGGGGGCATTTAGCTGGCATGGTTTGGGTCCACTTGTCCCCTTAGAGGGAAGGATCACTGCAAATCAATACGAAGTTGTTGTGAGTGATCAGCTTTATCCTATGATGAAACATGTCTATCCTGATGGGAGTGGTCATATATATATATATATATATATATATATATATAATTTTATTTATAATTTTATTTAGATTTTACCATGAATACAAAACAATTACTGATGAACAAAAATGAAGGGTAAAAATCTGTACATAAAGTTTACTGAGCAAATCTACCTTATTCTACAGGATCAGTTATGTCTTATCCAAATACAAGGACATCATCTCCAAAAGTTATCTGATCTCTTCAGGATCTCCTGCTGTCTACCAGCTGAGAACAAAGGAAGAGAAGTTTGGAACTCTGACAAGAAAAACTGTTGGTGAGAAAAACCTGAACAAGACAAACAAAACCATCTTACTTGTAGGTGAAACAGGAACAGGAAAATCTACTCTGATCAACGCTCTGGTCAACTACACCATGGGAGTGAAGTTTGATGACAACATCTGGTTTAAAATTGTAGAAGACGAGAAGAGAAGTCAGTCAGAGAGTCAGACATCAGATGTGATCGTGTACCAGATCTTTGGTTTTGAAGGTGAAACTCTGCCCTTCTCTCTGACCATCATCGATACTCCTGGATATGGAGACACCAGAGGGATTGAAAAAGATGTTATTGTCAATGAAAGATTATTGGACCTGTTCTGCTCGGATGAAGGGGTTCATGTACTTGATGCAGTGGGTCTGGTGCTGAAGGCGAGTGAGAATCGACTGAGCGACCGAAAGAAGTACATCTTTGATTCAGTGGTGTCTCTGTTTGGAAAAGACATAGAGAGAGAGAAAATAGTCGCTCTCATCACACACTCAGATGGAAGAAGACCTAAAAATGCTCTGACAGCGCTTGAAGCTGCAAACATTAAATGTGCCAAAAATGAGAAGAATCAGCCCGTTTACTTCCTGTTTGATAACTGCCAGGATGACGCCCGACAAGAGGATGAGATAGAGGCACTTGAACGTTCATATAACGTAACACTGAAAGGAATGCGCCAGTTGACAGATTTTATAGGAAAAACTGCACCTCAGGAGTTGGGTAAGACAGTTGAAGTGTTGAACGCACGCGTCGAGCTGACAGCCTGCATCAACAACCTGCAAGAAAGAATCCAGCTGATTGATCTAAAACAGACAGAGATCCGTCAGACTAAAGAAGCTCTGAAGAAACTTGAACTAGAGAGTGACGAGAGGACCACTGTAGAAGTGGATGAGGTCTACAAAGAAAAAGAAATAATTCATTGTGGGATGTGGTGGGGTTTCTTTTACCAAGGAGCTGTCTGCTGTGATGTCTGTGAAGAGAACTGTCACTATCCATGCACAATCGCCTGGACACCTGGAGGCTGTGAGATCATGAAAAAAAAACACTGCACTGTTTGTACCAAAAAGTGTCATGTATCAAAACATGTGAAAGAAAACCAGAGGTACGTGAACAAGACCAGGAGAGTTAAAAAGACCAAGAAGGAGTTGAAGCAGACATATGAGTTAGAGCACCAGGAGACCAAAGATGTGTTGAGGTCTCTTGAAAGAGAGACAGAAAAGTTTGACCAACAGAAGAATGATTGGCTGGATGAGGCCTACGAATATGTGGTCAGACTGCAGCAGATCGCCTTGAATGTTAATTCAGCGTCCACTCATGTCCACTTGGACTTCCTGATTGAGAAGATGAAGGAGAGAGGAGACATGAGGAAGATGCAGAAACTGGAGGAGATAAAAAGTGGACAGGATAAAGGAACCAAGACAGTGTTAGGTTACCTGCTTGGTGGATTAAAATCAGCAGCTGGTAAAGCAAACAGTTAAACATGCAGGGTGGCCCAGATTCTAACCGCTGATCTGGGCTGCAAGGCACATGCTGTACCAATGAGTAATCATCACACAGGTTGTACAATAATAATGTGTAACATTAATATTAGATTACTGTTTTTATAGCACATTACAACCGTGGTCATTCTGTAAGGAAACGTTATTATTCACCAACAAACCAGGAAATTTTACATGCAGGTCTAGCAGGGAAGTGATGACAAGTTTCCACCTAAAAAATATCCCATACAAAAAATAGGAGCCAAATTTACTTTGACATGCAAGATCAATAAACATGTTCAAAACATTTAACAGCCTGTAGAGGTCCCATGTTGTTATGTAATGGTGTCTGTATACCTGCTGGGAGTTATTGTGGAATAAAATCACTGTCATAGTCATTATATTCTCTGGACAAATGGATTAATAATGCCTCTTTCATAATGTTGATATTATCTTGCTATATTGAAGGTGAATCCAGCTTTCAGACTTTGTCTTTGATGAGTACAGTTATGAAATAAAGTGTGCTGTGTGATTTGATTTAAGCTTGTGTTCTTCATGTATATTTGCATCATACAGCTTCAATTAGTTCAAATAGTTTGATGATTGAGGCAATTTCTCTCCATTTATATTGTATTTTATTATTGTAACACAAATGTTTTTCTCTGTGTTATTATTGTGTTATTCTACATTAAATCATATCCTGCTTGATGTGTTTTTCTGTGAATCATGAATAAAATGTGATCTTGATGAAACCAGTTTGCTCAGAGTGTCTTCACTGGATCATCAGCTGCTTTCTGACTCTGTTGAAGCTTCTGCTGAACTTTGTTCATTAAATGTCTGTTTGACTTTATTCTGAGCAGCAAGTCTGACAGAGACTCAAAGAAAACACAGCTCACATCATCATAATGAACATATCCTGAAGAATATTAGATCAACTCTGGATAATGATGTTTTCTGTAGTGACCACTAGATGGAGCCACAACTGATGTGGACTGAAGGAAACCTGAGCAGACTGAACTACAACAAGTCTGTCATAACACATTCAAATCTATTTAATCTGCTCCATGTTTACTTAACTCAGTATTCAAGTATAACTGAAACACCACTAATAACATATTTTAATTCAAGTCTTCACTCACCTTTAGTTTCCTCCATCAGAGAAATCTACAAACTTTCCTTGAAGCTGTTTGTGTCTCATGTTAAAGTTCAGGACAGTGCAGAAACTACAGGGCTGAAACTTATATTTCATTTGATTAAAAAGCAACATCCTCCCCAACTTTATTAATATTTCTGTTAGACTCTTCCCTAAATATGTTAAATAATATATATCTGTATATAATCTGTATTTGTTCATTAAATGTTTGTTTCTCTTTATTCTGTCAGAGACTCAGTGGAGAAACAGACACCAACATCATATCTCATATTAAATAAAAGTATCATGAGGAATATCTGATTAACTGTTATATGACTGTTATTGATTTCTGTATTGATCACTAGATGGAGCCACAACTGATGTGAACTGAAGGAAACATAAAGTAGTGCTTCATGTGTTCTTGATTACTCAACTCTTCACTTTAAAGGACCAGTTCACCATGTTTCCAGTGTGTCTTAAACCAACAGTCAGTGTTTTTCTTGCTGTAATCATTCCTCCTGTTCATACTGACCATTAGAAGATCCTTCATAATGACCTTACAATGGAAGTGATGGAGGACAAAATCCACAGTCCTCCTTCTGTGCAAAAATGTATTTAAAGTTTATCTGAAGATAATATGAAGCTTCACACAGAGCTGACAGACTGTAAACTGAACAAACAGCTGTCGAGCTCCACCTGTTGGATGGAGGGAGTCCTCCTCTTCCTCCTCTCTATCTCTCCCTCCATCCTTCCCTCCTCCTCTTCCTCCTTTCTATCTCTCTCTCCATCCTTCCCTCCTCCTCTTCCTCCTTTCTATCTCTCTCTCCATCCTTCCCTCCTCCTCTTCCTCCTTTCTATCTCTCCCTCCATCCTTCCCTCCTCCTCTTCCTCCTTTCTATCTCTCCCTCCATCCTTCCCTCCTCCTCTTCCTCCTTTCTATCTCTCTCTCCATCCTTCCCTCCTCCTCTTCCTCCTTTCTATCTCTCTCTCCATCCTTCCCTCCTCCTCTTCCTCCTTTCTATCTCTCTCTCCATCCTTCCCTCCTCCTCTTCCTCCTTTCTATCTCTCCCTCCATCCTTCCCTCCTCTTCCTCCTTTCTATCTCTCCCTCCATCCTCTCCTCCTCCTCTTCCTCCTTTTTATCTCTCTCCATCCTTCCCTCCTCCTCTTCCTCCTTTCTATCTCTCCCTCCATCCTTCCCTCCTCCTCTTCCTCCTTTCTATCTCTCTCTCCATCCTTCCCTCCTCTTCCTCCTTTCTATCTCTCTCTCCATCCTTCCCTCCTCCTCTTCCTCCTTTCTATCTCTCTCTCCATCCTTCCCTCCTCCTCTTCCTCCTCTCTATCTCTTCCTCCATCCTTCCCTCCTCCTCTTCCTCCTTTCTATCTCTCTCTCCATCCTTCCCTCCTCCTCTTCCTCCTTTCTATCTCTCTCTCCATCCTTCCCTCCTCCTCTTCCTCCTTTCTATCTCTCTCTCCATCCTCTCCTCCTCCTCTTCCTCCTTTCTATCTCTCCCTCCATCCTTCCCTCCTCCTCTTCCTCCTTTCTATCTCTCCCTCCATCCTTCCCTCCTCCTCTTCGTCCTCTCTATCTCTCCCTCCATCCTTCCCTCCTCCTCTTCCTCCTTTCTATCTCTCTCTCCATCCTTCCCTCCTCCTCTTCCTCCTTTCTATCTCTCCCTCCATCCTTCCCTCCTCCTCTTCCTCCTTTCTTATAAAGTTTTCTGTCTGTTCAGAGGAAGAAGTTCTGAGACTTTTTACTGCAGTAAAAGTACAAATACAACTGTGTGAAAATACTGCATTAAAAACTTTACCGTAGTAAAAGTACAAAAGTATTATGAGCTAAATGTACTGTAAAATACTTTCAATTCTGTCAAATTACATCTTCTTCTTCTTCTTCTTCTTCTTCTTCTTCTTCTTCTTCTTCTTCATTAAAATGCAGAATCTGTGAATCTGTAAATTTTGTTGGTTTTTAAAGTTTTCCTGCTGGACACCAGATGTTTCCTCCTTCACTGTAAAGTTCATCTCAGTGTTTGTTCACTGGAGGCTTCAAGTTTCCACATCACACTGTGTCAGTTGAATACTGAACCATGATTGGCTCCAAACTATTTGTGATGTCACACATCCTGCTCGTAGGCCCCGCCCCTTAAAATTGGATTTTCACTGAACTCAGAAACTTTCAGCAGATGAAGATAAAACAAACTCTGCACAGAGAAGAGAACAACATCCAGCTAATGGAACAAGAAGAAGTGGAATGGGACTTTAAATTATTTTACATAGAAATTCAACCGATAACTGGCGGACAACTAACATGCCGACCAGAAATCAGCTGCTGGTCAGACTAATTAAACTCAATCAAAAGTCAAAATACAGGGAACACAGAAGAAGAAGAAGAAGAAGAAGAAGAAGAAGATGAAGAAGAAGGGGAAGAAGAGGAAGAAGAAGAAGAAGAAGAGGAAGAAGAAGAGGAAGAAGACGAAGAAGTAGAAGAAGAGGAAGAAGAAGAAGAAGAAGAGGAAGAAGAAGAAGAAGAAGAAGAGGAAGAAGAAGAAGAAAAAGAAGAGGAAGAAGAAGAGGAAGAAGAAGAAGAAGAGGAAGAAGAAGAAAAAGAAGAGGAAGAAGAAGAGGAAGAAGAAGAAGAAGAGGAAGAAGAAGAAGAAGAGGAAGAAGAAGAAGAAGAAGAAGAAGAAGAAGAAGAAGAAGAAGAAGAAGAAGAGGAAGAAGAAGAAGAAGAAGAAGAAGAAGAAGAAGAAGAGGAAGAAGAAGAAGAAGAAGAACAGGAAGAAGAAGAAGAAAAAGAAGAAGAAGAAGAAGAAGAAGAAGAAGAAGAAGAAGAAGAAGAAGAAGAAGAGGAAGAAGAAGAAGAAGAAGAACAGGAAGAAGAAGAAGAAGAAGAAGAAGAAGAAGAAGAAGAAGAGGAAGAAGAAGAAGAACACGAAGAAGAAGAAGAAAAAGAAGAGGAAGAAGAAGAAGAAGAAGCTGATCAACGTTATCATCAATCACACATTTATTCTTTTAACATCATAAGAATCAGAATCTTTACAGTCAAACAAGAAATGAAGTCTCTATAAACCATCATGTTGTTGATCCAATACCTGAACCAATCAGCTGTTAGATCAGGTGACAGCAGGCGTTTCCCATCATGCTCTGATCCTTGCAGTCCGTGCAGAGCCGCTGTAACTCTACCAGCTGCAGCTGCAGCCTTGATGCCTTCAGGTTATTGTTGCCCACATGCAGTCCAACATTTTACTGTCTGTCAGATGTTGAACATGAAACTCTTCACCTGCAGTGACCTGAACTTTATTTTCCTGATTCATATGTCAACATGTTTCAACACATCAACATGTTCAACAGGCAGACGGCTGCCCACATATGAAACATATAAACTAGTCAGTTACAGTTAAAGCCTGGGAGAAGAGACACACTCTGCTTCATTTATTATATTCTATGTTTGTTTTTGGAGAGCTGCTCCTGCAGTACAAGTACTAGATGAACATGAAATAAATGAGCAGCAAAATGTTGCAGCCAAGTGCAAATAGCAATATCTTTAAGTTAACAAAGCGGTATATGTTCACTCTCACAGTCTGCCATTTCCATTTCTCTGCTGCTAAAAGCAAGTATCTTCTTCTCTCAACCTCAATGTACAACAACAACAACAACAACAACAACAACAACAACAACAACAACAACAACAACAATAATGGTTTTCTTCTTCTCCTTCACAACTCACTTGTTCTGACTCAACAGCATAACCTGGTGGTGGGAGCGATACAGCACATCCACAAACAACACTGAATAAAATAGAAACTCACTATCACTGTATCCTGGAAAGACATTCTGAATGATCTACATCGCCTGCAGACATTAACTTTTATGCTGTTGAATTTTAACCCATTAGATGAATTAATTATGCAAATGAACCCTTTAAACTAAATTACACAAGAAAATAAACTGAGGGGGGGGGGGTCTCTGATTTAACAGCTGGGAATGCCTCCGATAACAAATATAAACAACCAATTGAACTCTCGCAAGAACTTTCATGGTGGCAAAAGCTTATTATTCAAATATCAGAGTTCTGTCAGTCAGTTTCTCCACATGCTTCTGTACATGTTTTGTATTCAGTCTGTGTTACAGGACGATGCAGGTTCTGTGTTGTCTTGTAATCTCGTGTTGGATGGGCCAGATGTTTGACATGAAGCATGTTCAGGCTGAGGTGAGCGCCTCCAGCTGGAGCACCAAACAGGAGGATATTTATTTAAATGAATATCAGATCTACATTAAAAAGTCTGTCCCTCTCATGCTGATGTGACATTCTGTGTGTCAGTTAGTTCATTTGATGAAGCAAAGTATAAACTACAAGAGTAAAGGTTTGAATGTTTTTAAGCCTTTTCTTTGCAGCACTCGGTGTTCAGGTGTTACAGCTGACTCAGGTTGGAACAGTTGGTGAGTTTCTTCTACTCAGTGTGAAGCTGTATGGATGAGCTGCACTTATACAAATAATCTGTTATTTATTCATTCATTCATTCAATTCATTCAAAGTGTTTTTTTCTGTGATTTCTAAGTAGATTTATGAACATTTATCCACAGCGTGACGGAAACAGTAAATTCTGTGATGTCTGTGTATTTCACTTTAACTGAGTTATGAGAAGAGACGTAAACTTTGATGCACATTGTGTTAGTTGTATTAATATTGACTCTATAATAAGAGAAGAACAGACTACATTATGAGTGTGTTTCAGGCTGCATCATGCTGAGTCCCTGTACGACGAGACACAGAAGCTCCAGCATCACTTCTGGTGGGAACTCTGGTCTGTCCCAGTGATCTCTCAGCTCTTTCAGCGTCTGATTGGTCAAACAGAGGAGCTCGGCAGCCCAGCGGAGCTCTCCTTCCTCCTGCAGGGAGACGGGCAGAGACTCTGGGAGTTTGACCTGAGCGTCCTCCTTCAGACTGCTCACCTGGACAACAAGACAAGACAGAGACAGACGGAGAAAGATGTTTCATTTATTTGGGCTGATCATGTAGATGTTCTGATGCTAAGAATGTAGATGTTAGTGAGACCAACCATCTGGTTCAGGACTCTCAGTGTTTCAGGGCTGCAGTTGACAAGAATTGCTGGAATACCGTCTGGTAGAGCTGAGGAGAAAAAAGTCTTTATTTTATTCATCATGTGCTGTAGATTCAGTCAAATCAGTGTGTAGTGTGAGTCGGTCCTTACTGTCCATGGTGCTGACCAGCAGGTGAGCAGCATCCTTCTGAGAGGTGGAGGCTTCAGCAGCATCAAGAAGATCCATGAATGAAGACACAACCTGAGACTGTGGACGCTCAAACACTCCTTTACTGCTCTGATTCAGCTGAAGACAGGAAACAGAGGAGGAGGATAGTTCAGACGTGTCTGTAACAACAGCTGGACAGTTTAGCGTCTGTGGTCTTACTGTTTCCTCCAGCAGAGGGAGAGCGTCTCTGTCGTCCAGAAGCTCACTGAGTGTTTTCAGCAGATCACGACGGCTCGACTCATGAAGATCTGCAAGCGGCTGCAGAAGATCTGCTTTCATCTTTATCTCTGCAGGAAAAACATCAGCAGCGAGTAAAGTCGTAAATATTCAACAGAACATAACGAAGGTCGATGTAACGATGCTAAATGTGCATCTGATGTCAGCTTTTCACTCCGTCAGGAAAACTAGAAATATTTTTACATGATGTTGATTACTGAGCATCTTCAGGCCTCCTCGTTTACTTCCAGAATACTTTTTATACTGATTTCTGATCATCTTAATTAAATGAACAATGTCGTCTTTCCTCAGAGAATTTCCTGCATGATATGACGACATGTTCCAGTCTCTGCTCACAGAGGCCTGTAGGATGTTTCTCTATAAGGAAACGTCTGCTGTTGAGATCACTGTCCTATTCTGCTCACTGTGATTTGCTCTTTCCTGCTCCTCCTCCTGCTGTATCCATCAACATATCAACCTCAGGACGTCTGATTAAACTAATAATAATATCCTCCAACTTATTCTGTCACATTAATATCTCCCAGTGTCTCAAAGCAAGGAGGAAATAAAAAAATAAAGCTCATTAAATCAGGAAGCATCATCACGCCTCTGTCTTATCAAATGATGATTGATAACAAACTTAAACTTTCCTCATAATAACCAGATCCTGATCTGCAATTCCTGCAATTTTACTGCAGAAAAAGCACATAAAACATCGCAATTTTTGAGAAAAGCTGCCGCAAAATCAAACATTTGTGGCCGCAATAATCACAAAAAAACTGATGATGATGATGAAGGTCTTTCAGGCGATGAGTTGATGATGTAGAATCTCGTAAACTCAGGTCTGGAATATGATTGAAATGAGGTGACAGAGTGAAGACGTCTAAGACAAACTGACCTTCCTTCACTTGTTGCAGCGTCTCACAGTCCTCGCCGTCTCCGTCTGAGCTGATGTTCCACCATCCTGCCGAGGTTTCCATGGTTACACTTTATAAGTTATTGGATATAAGAAGGAGTCAACAACAGCAGCATCAGTGTGACAGTGAAGACAGAGATGAGCAATAAACAACAGAACTGAGCTTCTCATTTCTCAGTAAAATCCGTTTAAAAGTTGATAGAAAACTAAAAACAGACCTTTGTTATAATGTCTGACTTTCCTGCTTCGAGGAGGAATTCCTGATCAAGAGAGAGGAAGAAGTTATGGAGTGATGGAGTGATGGAGTGATGAAGTGATGGAGTGATGAAGTGATGAAGTGATGGAGTGATGAAGTGATGGAGTGATGGAGTGATGGAGTGATGAAGTGATGGGGTGATGGAGTGATGGAGTGATGGGGTGATGGAGTGATGGAGTGATGGAGTGATGGGGTGATGAAGTGATGTATTAACTCTTTATAGATGGATTATTAATGATAAATAGTTGGGGACACACAGAGAGCGAAACCTTTAGTCTTTTCTTTAAATGAACGTGTCCAAACTGTACAGATGTGATTTACGGCACTAACATGATTATTGTGGCTGAGTAGAGACGCAGTAACACAGACAGAGTTGTGTCTCACCCAGAGTCTCGTCCTTGGTGGTGATTTCCATCAGGCCGTAAGCGAAGGTGTAGTCTTTAGGAACAGTGAAGCTCGTCTCCTCCTTCTTGATGCCCTGAAGGAACAAACACAGCAGCATCACTGAGACCGTTTACACTCAGGTGTCTCATATCAGGATAAAATCCAGACCAGATGTAAAGGATCAGTCTGCTGATTTTCTGTATTTTAACTGAACTACTAATAAGTATTGTGTGTGTATCAAAGCCTGATATATCTGATTCCTCCGTTGTTGTTCAGAAACTATTAAAAACACGTCAGCGAGCCACACCGCTGCACTGGGTGACATGTTCCTTCATCATGAAGAGTTTGGTCACGATTGTAAGTACATTTGAAATTAATTTACTGGAAAAAGAAAACAGTTCTTTTTCGTCTTTTAGTGTTTTGATTGATACAACAACCTGAAAATGAGATCAGACTGCACTTCAGGGTCTGTTGATGTGAGATCCAGAGGTTGATCTGCAGCACAACAAGCTGGTGAAGCTGTTAACAGAACCGTGTTTCTGCACATGCTCAGTAGCGTCTGCCTTACACAGAACTACTCTCTGGAGACTGAAAACATGATGCTACAGAGGGCCAAACCACATAGAGACTGTATCTGTCCCCAAAACCACATAGAGACTGTATCTGTCCCCAAAACCACATAGAGACTGTGTCTGTCCCCCAAACCACATAGAGACTGCGTCTGTCCCCAAAACCACATAGAGACTGTATCTGTCCCCAAAACCACATAGAGACTGTGTCTGTCCCCCAAACCACATAGAGACTGTGTCTGTCCCCAAAACCACATAGAGACTGTGTCTGTCCCCAAAACCACATAAAGACTGTATCTGTCCCCCAAACCACATAGAGACTGTGTCTGTCCCCCAAAACCACATAGAGACTGTATCTGTCCCCAAAACCACATAGAGACTGTGTCTTTCCCCCAAAACCACATAGAGACTGTGTCTGTCCCCCAAACCACATAGAGACTGTATCTGTCCCCAAAACCACATAGAGACTGTGTCTGTCCCCAAAACCACATAGAGACTGTGTCTTTCCCCCAAAACCACATAGAGACTGTGTCTGTCCCCCAAACCACATAGAGACTTTATCTGTCCCCAAAACCACATAGAGACTGTGTCTGTCCCCCAAAACCACATAGAAACTGTGTCTGTCCCCAAAACCACATAGAGACTGTATCTGTCCCCAAAACCACATAGAGACTGTGTCTTTCCCCCAAAACCACATAGAGACTGTGTCTGTCCCCCAAACCACATAGAGACTGTATCTGTCCCCAAAACCACATAGAGACTGTGTCTGTCCCCCAAAACCACATAGAGACTGTGTCTGTCCCCCAAACCACATAGAGACTGTGTCTGTCCCCAAAACCACATAGAGACTGTGTCTGTCCCCCAAACCACATAGAGACTGTATCTGTCCCCCAAACCACATAGAGACTGTGTCTGTCCCCCAAAACCACATAGAGACTGTATCTGTCCCCAAAACCACATAGAGACTGTGTCTTTCCCCCAAAACCACATAGAGACTGTGTCTGTCCCCCAAACCACATAGAGACTGTATCTGTCCCCAAATCCACATAGAGACTGTGTCTGTCCCCAAAACCACATAGAGACTGTGTCTTTCCCCCAAAACCACATAGAGACTGTGTCTGTCCCCCAAACCACATAGAGACTGTATCTGTCCCCAAAACCACATAGAGACTGTGTCTGTCCCCCAAAACCACATAGAAACTGTGTCTGTCCCCAAAACCACATAGAGACTGTATCTGTCCCCAAAACCACATAGAGACTGTGTCTTTCCCCCAAAACCACATAGAGACTGTGTCTGTCCCCAAAACCACATAGAGACTGTATCTGTCCCCAAAACCACATAGAGACTGTGTCTGTCCCCCAAAACCACATAGAGACTGTGTCTGTCCCCCAAAACCACATAGAAACTGTGTCTGTCCCCAAAACCACATAGAGACTGTATCTGTCCCCAAAACCACATAGAGACTGTGTCTTTCCCCCAAAACCACATAGAGACTGTGTGTGTCCCCAAAACCACATAGAGACTGTGTCTGTCCCCCAAACCACATAGAGACTGTGTCTGTCCCCCAAAACCACATAGAGACTGTGTCTGTCCCCCAAAACCACATAGAGACTGTGTCTGTCCCCAAAACCACATAGAGACTGTGTGTGTCCCCCGACCACTTAAATCTATTAAACCTAAGGTAAACAGAAGAGGATTCATTCATAAAAATCTAATAAAAATTAACACCACGTCTGCAACAATAAAATAAGAGAATTGAATGTGGACTCTTGAACGTTAGATCTCTGTCATCTAAAGCCGTATTAGTAAATGATTTAATCTCAGATCATCATATTTATTTATTTTGTCTTACTGAAACCTGGCTGTGTCATGAAGAACATGTCTTCTAAGAGTTTTTATCAAACTTAGTCCTTAGTACAGATAAAGTAATTAACTAGAAGAATCTTGCTTAGTCTGACAGGATAGTCTTAAAACATATAGGAAGGCCCTCTGTAATGCCAGAGCCGCCTATTACTCAGCATTAATAGAAGAGAATAAAACCAGCTCTAGGTTCCTTTTCAGCACTTTGGCTGACAAACAGTCATAACTCTCTCTTCTTTAATGATAAAATTCTAACTATTAGAGACAAAATTCACCACCTCCTGCCCTCAACAGGCACCGATTTATCCACAAACTCAGGAACCTTAGAAACAGCTGTAAATCCTGACATATATTTGGACTGTTTTTCTACAATTGACCTTCCTGAACTTCAACAATTTCTTCATCTAAACCATCAACCTGTCTCTTAGACCTCATCCCAACTAGGCTGCTTAAAGAAGTCTTACACCTGGGACACACAGCCTGTGTGAGCTGCACGTCTTACGTGCCAGGATTTCCAGTCACCCCCCCTCCACCCTCCCTCTTTCTTTCTTTCTCAACCCAACCGGTCGAGGCAGATGGCGCCACCTAGAGTCCGGTTCTGCTTGAGGTTTCTTCCCGTTAAAGGGGAGTTTTTCCTTGCTGCTGCTCATGGAGGAATGTTGGGTCTCTGTAGATTAAACAGTTCAGTCTAGACCTGCTTTATGTGAAAAGTGACCTGAGATAACGTTTGTTGTGATTTGGCTCTATATAAATAAAAATTGAATTGAATTGAAAACATTATGTTTGTTTATTGTTCTGAATGAAACAGACTTTGACGCCGATCATCAGCCAGTTAGAAGTCACTTGTTGCTCAGAGACACAAACACTCACCGTCACACACAGCGTGGGGAATATTTTACCAACTGCCAACACCGAGCCGCCCTTTCGAGCTTTGCCAGAAATCGTGACGGGAACGATGTTGGAGACCATCTGGTAAACAAAAGTCAGCTTCTCCGTCCCCTTCAGTTTAAGAGCATCCACCATATTCTTCTTTATCTTCCTGCAAAGAGAGTCAGAGGAGGAGGAGGACGAGTAAGAGGAGGGTTAATGATTTATTTAATATTTAATGAAACTTGAACAGAATCTCTGTTTAATTTAATATATTCTTAATTATACAGTTATAATAATTACACAAATATCATGTGAATATGAAATAAATGAGCAGCAAATTTTCCAAACATCCATGTTGGGAAAAGCATATTATTCAAATATCAGGCTAAAGTCAATCATTGTGCCAAATCAATGTGACGTCATGTAAACCTGAGGGGTTTGATGTTATTATCAATGTATTATCACTATATATAAGTGTGACTTAGTATCCACCACACACAAGTAGTGAACACATATACAGCTTTAAAAAACAAAAACTTTGAAATATGTGTTATTTCCTTCATTTTCTCATATTCTTTCAATCTCTAAGGAGTTGAAGTCATATTACAGACCGACTTAAAAGTTTAATTTCCCAAAAGGACAAAAGATTTTTTGAAGAATAAGGAACTAAACGAATCGATGACATCACACCGACAGCGTCTTTTGTTTTAGATCATTTCAGCCGAGCACACAGGTCACAGCAGTGCTTCTGAACATTTAGAGTATGTTTAATTTTTTTACAACAGGAAATACATATAATGATGTTTTTATCATCATAACAAGAACCTAAACATGTCCGTCATCTGGTGGAATACATGCAACCAAGATCTGAGGTTGTTTTAGGAGTAAAGGGACCCGACCAAGTGTTAGTGTGGTGTTCCTAATAAGGTGCTCACATCGTTAAAAATGGGATTATTAAACCAAGATTCAAGCCTTTTAAAATCTGCTCTGAAGGACTTTATGGAGGAGCAAATCTGAACCAAATGAGAGCAGTAGTTAGCAGGTCTGAATCCTGACAAAGTGTTTTGTAGAAGAAAGGTTTTATGGAAAATATACTCGTCCAGACTGTACTGCAGTATGAGAAGTAAAAATAGATCAACAAATGATAAAAAGACATTGTCTACTAAATAGCTTATTTTCCTAATCATACTAATAGATTATTATTATTAACGTGTTCCAAAGAATTTAGTTTTTCAGACTTAGTTATTCTCATGTGAGATCTTTGCTGAGTTTTCAGTCATTATTCTCACCAATGATTGACTGAGAGACCATCATGTGTGGAAACAAAGCAGAGACAAACAGACAAACAGAGACGTACTTGTCGCAGCAGCTCTTCCTCAGTTTTTCGATGTCCACAGTCTTTTTCTTCAGAGTGATGGAGGACGCTTTGTCCACAGTGTCCACCGCTGCAGACACTTGCAGTCTGACTTCAGGTGCATCAACCCCTGCTGCTGCACAGCCTCCACCATAGCTGTCTCTCAGGTTCTTAAAATCCTCTGTTAGAACCTCCTCTGTGAACTCTGCAGGAACATTTTACCTCAGTATCTCAGAGCTTTTTACACATATTGCATCATTTTCACTAAATATCTCATAACTTTTGAGTACCAAAGCAGAAAGCACTGATTGAAGTACTTTCCCTTTCACATGTCGTTCACATGCAAGTACATTTACTCTAATACTTTATTGATGTACAACTTTGAGGTACTTTTACTTTAGTATTTACATTTTATGCTACTTAATACACACATATATTTATGTGACAGCGAAAGTTAAGAATTTGATTTTACATTAAAAAAAACATGATGATCATATTAGATATAAATAATACTTGTATACTTTTAATACTCATGTACTTTTACTGTGGATAATTTTTGTGTACTTTTACCACTGATAATACTTTATACTTTATTTTTACTGATACTTTAACTACATGAAGCTGATGATACTTGTATCTTAAATACTGGACTCCTACATGTAATGAAGTATTTTTATGTGTTTCAGGTACTTGCACTGCTGTTTACAGTATTGTTGTGTCAGAATACACACTTGGGGAGAAGTCCTGCTCCTCCAGCAGGTCCAACAGTGTTTGATCGATGATCGTGTATTTGATGATCGGCCAGAAGGTTTTCTGTCTGGCTTTGACCAGAGTCAGCATCTCAATTTTCTCATTGACATTTTCGTTGGGGATGAGATCTCCCTGGGCACCCAGACTCTTCACAACTGCTCTGGTTCTGGCTGCAAACATCTCTGTGGACACAG
This sequence comes from Thunnus thynnus, assembly GCF_963924715.1. Classification (NCBI taxonomy): domain Eukaryota; kingdom Metazoa; phylum Chordata; class Actinopteri; order Scombriformes; family Scombridae; genus Thunnus; species Thunnus thynnus. The sequence goes on from NC_089535.1 coordinate 545,676, forward strand.
AAACAAACAGAGTCCCCGTCACTTCCTGTCAAACTGAGTTTACAGTCCGTTAAAAATCAGATTTTGAAATGTAGACGGTCTGACTCTACATCGCACTTCCCAGGACTGTCTCTGAGCAATTTATCTTCCAACCTTTACTTTTTTCACTTTTGTTGTGGTGTAATGAGCTATAATGTCCACACAGAATAACAGGCCTAAAGACTTGTGACTTTGACTGTGAATATAATATCAGCCATGTTTAGCAGCTCATATAAAGAGAAAATGAGCTGAGCATTCTGATTAGATCTGTTGAGTGAAAAGCAACAGAGCTGAACATATCAGAACCATTAAGAAACATTCAGAAAAACACTTTGAAATGAGTTACAGGATCAGGAATATCAATTTATCTCTTTGGAAGCACTTGAGGTCTTAAGTCCCGTCTCTGAGAGTAGTTTTATCCCCTCGGGGATCAGCGCCCTCGCCAGCCTGGTCACCAGAATAAAACGTTGCCATTGTACGTTTCTGCAAACTGTAGGAGTATTAATACTTTATCATTGAATTACCTTGTTATTGGGGGCACCACCTCCTTTTTGGTTAGGATTTGTTAGTGCCAAGAGGGAGCACTAACCCTTGTTCAGTTTAATCAATGAATCAGTCTCATAATCGTAGGTTCTTGTCCCAAACAGTGACCTCTGTTTACTGCAGCTCAAAGAAACAACCAAACACTTTTAGGATAAATGAAGACATTTATTTATGGTTCTATGCATCTTGTGGATACATGATAAAGCATAAGATAACATACAGAAAATAATAAATAAAAGAAAGTAAGATAAATAAATAAATAAGGTCTATGAATGATAATAAAAATAATAAACAAAATTATTCAGCAAGAGTGGCTCGAAGTGCATGACTCAAGTCTTAACGTATTGCACCAGGAAATGCTAAGGGAAAGCTAATTCAACCTCTCTAAATAAATTCTTTAATTTTAATGTTATTCAGTATCAACCCACGATCAAAAGGCCATGTTATGCCTTACTGTTGAGGTGTTTTGTCATGTTAGAGGCATCATCTTGGCAGGTCCAGCGGATCAGCTGTGGGCTGTGGCATCTTTGTAGATGCAGAGGTGTTGAATGCCGGTAAAGAATTAAGCAGTTTCAGGCTCCTCTGACAGAGTTTTTAGGCCAGCTTCACTTCTGGTTTGCAGTATTGCTCTCAGAGAGCAGGTAGAGTTTTGAGGCCTCTTTGAGGCTGCTTTTATAAGTTAGGATAAAACGGGAGGAGTTACGGTGTTTTCTAAAGGTTTTCGCGCTGAATTATTGATGAATATTCAATTTCTTTGTTCTAGGGGCTTTAGGTGTGGCTGGAAAAAGGAGGCGGTGCCCCCAATAACGAGGTGATTCAATGATAAAGTATTAATACTCCCACATTCATGGTGCCCTGTGTGAGGCCAACACAAACCAACTGTCCCCTGCTGCTCAAAGGTAAACAAACAATGTTAGCTTTAATGATTGCTGCTTAACAGTGCTAGAAACTCCTACAAAACCACAGATACATTAAATATCTACATTTCAATGTGCATAATACATATCATATCAACATTTCTAATGTGATGTAGGTCATATGACATCTATACAAGCTGACTTTCTTTGGGAGGAGGAGGGGTCGGTGGATGGTTAGACAGTTAGTTAGATGGTTTGAGACCATCGCCAAACAAATTCCCACTTCCTGTTTCAACTGACAAAAACAAGTGTTTTTGGTGAGAAGTTGGGACATTTGCAGCTGTTTTTATTTTGTTTTATTTTTTATTTTAACTCAAACCATGATCTTTCTCTATAACTAACCATGTGGTTTTTGTGCCTAATTCTAACCAGACCTTAACCACAGCGTTGTCACATCAGTCACATCATTAAACATCATTATTCAACTGATAATGGCCGGTCCAGAGGGTGGACATATGGATGGATGGAATAAACAGTGGCTGATGTCTCCACTCCTTTGATTGGTCACTTTGAATACGGACCATGACCTTTGATTGGCTGTTTGGTTTGATCAATAACACAGTCAAAGACAGGCAAATTCCTGAGAGAACAAAGAGAAACATAAATAATGATATTTAGTGGCTGAATCTCAGTTATTTTACCACTTACACTCATGAAAAAGTGTTAGACATCATAGCAAAAAGTCCCAATGCTGTTTAAACCCACTTTCAGATTTATGTAGTTTTCCTTGCTGCTGTCATGGAGGAATGTTGGGTCTGTAAATTAAAGAGTTCGGTCTAGATCTGCTCTATGTGAAAAGAGCCCTGAGATAACTTCTGTCAAGATTTGACGCTATATAAATAAAATTGAATTGAATTGAATTCCCAATCTGCCCTTTGCTGCATGTATTTGACTCAAAATAACAAGTGTTTGCATACACACAAGATACACCTGGACAAGTCTGAAGCAGCACTGGGAAAATACTAAAAAGTTGCACCAAAGTGTATAAAAAGTAAAATAAAACACTCACTCTCCCCTGCACAGTCCAAAGAATTAGACACTCACTGTACAGTACCTAAGTGCACTTTATAAAAGTATTGTACCGAATTAAAACGTGTAAATACAAAGTAAAATGTAGAAGTTCATCACATTGGAATGTTTTGCTTTTGTAAAAGAGAATTTAATCTAAGATGAAATCTTTGACGTTTATTTCCGTGTTTGTTTTATCTGATAATGTTTGACATTTGTTCAACATTACAAGAAAACATATCTAGTCTGTTTAGCAGGTAATTCCACATTGTTCAGCTGTGAGTCACAATGTGACCAACTTACCACTGACTCTAATATTACTGACACTATTTGGTAAAACCTAACATAAGACAATAGCTGCAAGCTATAAACATGACCAGGCACATAGTGACAGATCAGAACACTGCTTAAATAAATTACTTAGTGCTGCACATGTGATAGGTGTATTACAGTGAAACAGAAAAAACTGAGCTGGGTTTCTGTTGTTTTCACACACTGAGTTATAAAATAATCTATGTCTATGATAATATAGTAGACATTTAGACTCTGCACCACAACTGAACATTTACAAATTAAATTCTAAAAAAAGTTAAAATTCAGCTGAACACATAAATGTTGTCAAATATTTTTATGAAGTTTGGTCACACATTTGCAAGTATATACAGTATATATTTACCATCTTTCATAGATAAAATGCATCTTAGTATTAGTGTGACCTGCAGTAAAACATAAATGCTTCTTAAGCTACTATCCCATAGTTTGTTCATTTGATTTCCATCAATGATTTGATCATCTATGTTAATATGTGTCTCTGTTTCATCTGATAAGTTTTGATTGTATTTAAAGAGGAAACACATCAGTTCAGCAGGTAAGTCCACACTGTTCAGCTGTGAGTCTGAATGTGATAAGATCAGCATCACCTTCACATATCTGATGAAAAAACCCTCATTGCTTCATACAAAAACTAAGTATCATCTCATTTAGTTCATTTCTCACCACCACTGTTGAGTGAATGAACATTTTAGCTCAAATGACACTTGTGAAAGTTGATGACTTTTGACCATTCCTTCAACTCCCACACTACACCACAACTGGATCTATTGGCATTTCCCACAGGCCATGCCAGCCCCCTTTAGCTGCTCTATGCTAAAGTAAACCATGATCAATCACATGCATTTCCACTGGAGACTCATAAAGTTTAGTTTCATACCTACATTCCTATTCGTTCTTTCAGGCTCTGCACTGACTGAGACTCCCTATGGTAAGTGGAGAGTACCTTCATCTGTGAACCTGGTCCCAGGGTGTCCGCCAGCCTCCATTGACGCTAGGACTCTACACCTGTGTTTAACCTTAAGGATAAACACAATGTGTTTTGGATGATTAATACTCAACGTATATGTAACTTTTGCTTGTTTCCAAGAAAACTCCACGGGGCATCCTTAAGCTGTTATCCAAAATAGTAATTCAGCTGCTGTGTGAAGGTGTCATGTAATGTAAAGTTACTTGACTAAGATGCAATATGAGAGAGATGAAGGTGATGAAGTGAGAAAACCACCAGGTGATGGTTGGACTGGGTTTGTAGCAGCTGTGTCAAGAACAATCTCAGTGCAGTTTAGCCTTTTTTAAACAGGTTCAATTCCCTTCACGTGTGTCAAGTTTAGATGATTATATATTTTAATTAAGAGTTATTAAAGTGGGAATAGTCACCTTTATAAAAACTGTCTCCTATGAAAGTATTTCCTGAAATGTCATTGAAACACCAACTTGGCTGCATGTGCTGGTCTACAAAACTTTATCTTTGTTCACTCAGAAATCTCTCAACAGCAGTCAAAGTCATAGATTATTACATATTCCTCAGGATTTATTGATAACGTTGTCATCTCAGTAACGACTCTGAGAGTTGTTTCCTTTATAATAATAATAAATTAAATGAATCATGAAATATGTCGATAAAGAATTATATATTAAATGAAAAATATAAATTATCACTCTTAATCTAAACTAATAAGTAGTTAAGAAATCAATTAAATTAATCAATATTAACTTATATATTATATATATACTTGACTAAGATGTACACACACACACACACACACACATCCTCAGGTTACTGCAGGAAGTGAACGCAGCAGAACAGAAAACATGCTGTGACTCTACACCTGAATGAAACTATGTAAATATGAGCTTCTACACGTTAGATGACATCAGACTTAAACTGACACATCAACAGAATTATTATAGAAAACTGTAATAGTCCAACTTCTTCTTCTGTTTTTGTTATACAAAAAATCTGCTTTGAATTATTAGTTTGCATTAATACAATTCACATTTCAACAAATCAAATGAAAATATAAAAGAATGTTCATAACATTCAGTCGTCAGAGTTTTTAAAAATCTATTTGAATAGAAAAAATAAAGATTTAAAGATTTGATACATACACAAAGACATTCATCTATAAAAACACACTTTTACACTCAGCTCTACTCAGTTTAAAGTGAACAAACACTCGTGAAGCTGAAAGCTGAAACAAAACTTCTGTGATGAAGCTGTGACTCTACACCTGAATGAAACTATGTTCATATAAACTCATGTTTTACACATTAACCACTAAAATCACATCCTGACTCCTGTCACTGATAACATGTAAGTTGATGTGAAACAGAAATAAAACAGTCATGTCTTACCTTGTTCTCACTCACAGCTGCAGTCAAATCTAATCAGGTTTGAAGTTGAAGTTGTAGTCGAGGTGTTTGAGTTCTAACCTGTTTAATTCTTCCTCTGCAGCTTCACACACATTCAGTCATGATGGAAACAGAAGAGCAACCGAGGCAACCAATCACAGCGTTCCTTTTATCAGCCTTCTGAACTGCACCAACCTGTCCGACTGTAGCCGTGTGCCAGATTCACCTTCTACATAAACTACAGGATTATAATCTGCATTCACACACTCAGACACTTTTCTGTTTCCACTCACAGGAAATGATTTTTAACGTTTATGGTGCAGTTTGTAAAATCTGGAGACTTTACAAAAAGAAAACAAAATGTGTCCTTTAAAGATACAGAATGTCGTCTATGTAAAACAGCTTGCTGTGTTTATTCCTTTTTATTATGTATATACACTGTTGTACTCTTTAAAGAAAAACTGCTTTGTATTTAATTTAATTTATGACTGTGGTTAACCCCTAACCCTAAGGACAAGGGAATAAAAAGGATAAAAATTTGTCTTCTGTGTCAGTAACATGTGACTCCCTCCGTCCAGCAGGTGGAGCTCCACAGCTGTTTGTTCAGTTTACAGTCTGTCAGCTCTGAGAACGCTGGAACGTTTCTCTCTCTGTTTGGCTTTCAGGAGCTTTAACCACAGTTCATCCAGTCTGCACTGTGCACCTTTAATATAACAGGCTGATAATAATAAAAACTACCATATTTACTCTTGATGACATTTGCTTTTTTCAGTTTTGTTATACAAGTTAATAGCTGGAGTGAGGTGTGATGAGGCAGAATATTCACAGTTATAAAGGTGGATTTGTTTATTATAATCAGATCAACTAGACGGGTAAAGGTTGTTTTTTGTCTTCATCTGCAATGTGAAGGTCCTCAGTTGAGGATTTAATGTGACAGTGATGCATGCTGGGTAAAAAGGCTCCATCACTAATTCAGATGAACATTTTATAGAGTGATTCAGAATATAAAGAAAACAGCTCTGTGTTAAAAAGGATTTATTTAGCAAACATCTCTGGAATAAAATACAGTCAATGTGAAGTTTTAAATGTTTATTTCTCAAACACATCTGCAGTAAAAACATGGAACTATTAACAGTTTTCAGAAAAGAAAGAAGCAAGATCTATGAAATCAGAAGCAGAAATCTCTTGGTTCCGAGTTTGTAAATGTTAATGAGCTCCACAAAAAGATTTTGGCACTAAAAAGACTGTAATGTTGAAAGATATCTACTTGATTTGACTTGTTTGGACGCTGAAGCTTCATATTAGCTTCAGATAAACTTTGAGATTCATTTTTGCACAGAAGGGGGACTGTAGATTTTGTCCTCCATCACTTCCATTGTAAGGTCATTATGAAGGGATCTTCTAATGGTCAGTATGAACAGGAGGAATGATTACAGCAAGAAAAACAGCTTTAATGTTCATTTGGGCTCCTGACTGTTGGTTTAAGACTCACTGGAAACAGGTGAACTCATCCTTTAAAGTGAAGAGTTGAGTAATAAAGAACCTAACCTTCAGTCCACATCAGTTGTGGATCCATCTAGTGATCAATACAGAAATCAATAACAGTCATATAACAGTTTATCAGATATTCCTCATGATACTTTTATTTAATATGAGA
>NC_089535.1:557200-687200 GCF_963924715.1 Thunnus thynnus
AAGAACAAAGCAAATCTGACATAGCGGCCAAACCACGTAATTACAACGTCACGTGATGCGCACTGGCCCAAAAAGACTTTTTCCCATAGACTTAGCGTCAAAATGACTCGTTTCACTATCATAATTTCACATTTCGAAAGTGTAGAAAAGTTGCATGATTTAATTGTTTTGGTCCATTCAAGTTAGCCAGAGGACTGAAGTTGAGGTTAGCTGTCTCTGGTGAGCATGCTCCTCGGGCGCATGCAGCTCAGACAGGAGAGAAACGCTGTGAAACTGTTTGAGAATTAGTCGCAGGACTCTTATATTTTCTGCCTTCATTTCATAATGGACATTTGTGTTATGATATTTAAACCAAGCGAATTTGCGTGCCATGTGAGGAAGTGCAGCGCTGTGTCTGCAGCAGTTCCTCCACTCCGTCGGCACAGTTGCTCCTCTTTTGGCGGCCATGTTGTCTTGTATGTGCTGTTTCTATGTCTGTACTTAACATGTTTCTGTGTTAAACATCAGTTCCTGTGGTCAGGTGGGTGGCAGTGTTCAGTGTTCTGTCTTTTTAGGGCCAGATAACATTGCATTTTCCTTTGTGTGTGTGATTTTGTGTTTCAATAACTGAGGTACTTTTGTTTCTGTTGTGTTATAATCGGTTGACTCAGATAGTTCTGGTCTCAGACTGGTCCTGAGGTTGACCACTGCTCAAACTGGTTTGAGAACAAAGTGTCAGGTCCAGCTGAGTGAGGTGACTTTTGTCTTTGTTCATCTCCTGGTGCTGCAGGGCTTTGTGGTTGTACAAGTGGAGATCACTTTGTCTTAGATAAGCCAATATTTAATTGATAAATGGAAATTGGCCTAATTTAGCTCTGCAGGCGTTGTTAGTTCGATAAGGGAAAACACAAGTTGACATGAATTCAAAAGTTTTATTTGATAGTCTTTGACATTGACCCCAACGATCAAATATATATATATACAGTATATAGGAATGGAGCCATATGGATAACATCCAATCAGAGATCCCCTAAAAGTGAATAATACATTTTTACTCACCATAATTAGAAGAAACTGACATTTTCCCCAGAGATGGGAACATATGACCTCCATTAGAAAAGAGTTAAACATTGCTTCAAAATGCAACTGTTATTGGGAGTAGACAGCAACTGGTGCAGTGATGAAGGAAAAAACAGAAAGAGAAAATTGGGGAATGCAACACTGGAAAATGTGTACTAGCAGATGAAATTAAGAACACATGTGGGAGATGAGGCTAGTTAATATGGATGCAACTAGGGAATAACAGGTAATAAAGTGAGAGAGAAAGCATGAATGATTGTGTATCACCGCCAGCAGCTGGATGCATGATCCTCACCAGATATTAGCTTTTCACATCATGGTTTCAGGGATCTTTGAACAGTGAGGTTGGCAGATTGATCTGGTTGAATATATGAAGAATATGTGGAAGAGGACCAGAGACACAGTTGTTGTGAGGAACTGAGGACACATCCTGCACTGCTGCTGAGGTAGCAGCACCAATTATTACAGAGAGTTCAGAGTATCGATGTGAAGAAGATTAATCTTTTAATTACAACTGTCAGATGAGAATGAAACCAGACTTTAGACATGAGTTTCAAAGAAAGGAGAAGGAATAGAGGAGAGGAAGCGGTGGTAATAGGTCTTAGTCTTAAAAAAATTAACCTGGACTGTATGGGAAGTATTCAGAGCTGATGTGTGTGATAACAATCAAACAGTTCCCCTCGACCTTCATATGTTTGAGAAAGACACTGTAAAAATTGGGATGATAAGTTAAATCAGAAAGAGTGACGCCATGAGAAGGCAAGAAAGCAATTGAAGTTGATAATTCACCACATCTTAAGATCCCATAAAAGGTCAAGAGAAAAACAGCATCAAGAGGAGAAACGATAAAAGGTGAAAATAAACCTTGTCTGACGATTCCTAACATCTGCTGCAGGGTGGAGAGTGAAATACGTGACCAGGAGTCTAGGAAACTGGGAGGAGCCTTTTTTATGCCGTTCAGTAATAACTTTATTGATGAATTGCTGAACAGACTGGGGAACATGGAATTGGAACGGAATTGTATTCCTGCTGCAAGACCGTGGATATAACCCAGCAAACACTGCTCAGACAGCGACATGATGTCCCCGGCCTAAAAATGGTCGGACGTCAAAAACAGCAACATGCACATGAAACGCAAATCATGAAATTGCTTTTTAGCGGATGTGTGCATGTATTTGGAATACAGATATGCATGTGTAAGTGTTAGTTTATCCTTCAAATGAATATCATATCTGTGAGCAGACGTCACAGGTTGTCGTCCTTTCCATGTTCAATAAAGATCCACCTGGACCTGACTTCAAATACCTCAAATACTTCTCAAAGTTTCACTGTGCAACACATCTATGGGTCTTTTGTAAGTTTTGTATTTTTCGCACAAAAACCTACATTACATACATATATACATATACATATATTACAGACAAAAACAAATTGAACATGATCATGTTTAATATGAGCGGAACATCACGTCTCATGAAAATACACAAAGTTCAGCACAAGAGTTCAGAGCTGAGTTTGAAAAGCAACAGTTACAACAAGAAGACAGAAACGGTATTGAAATAACGCTGATCAGTAAGTTTGCTTTTATGTTCTATAACACTAACGTTGATGAAGAGTTCAGTGATTTAGGGTCTCTGTTTTCCTCACAGAGTTCTGACGAGGACTGTCAGCAGCAGTTTACATCCTGTTTAATCCTGGAGTTAGCATTAGCATTAGCCTGCCGCTGCCTCAGTGGAAACTGGAGAAAAGTGCATCAAATGGAATAAAAGGAGTTAAGAATTCAAACTGTTCGATTACCTACAAGAAGTAAACTAATAAAACACTATTGCACATCAATATTGACTGAGTGTGTTTCTGTACAAGTGAATGCATACAGTATGTCTGGTATTAACTAAGATACTTAACGTGTTTGCTGTTTATTTGGTTATATATAATGTATTATCAGGATTATCTTGAAAGTGACACCTTGTTAAGATCTATAACAGATGTCTGGGTCAGGATGGCCGGACCATTTCAGAACTTGTAGCATATTAAATTGTTAATCTGGACATATAGGATGTATAAAACTGCAGAATGCACAATGTGTACATGAACCTCAGCAGAATAGCTGAACTGGCCCGTTGATGATGGTAACATATTTTGATGTTGCTGGGATGCCCAGGAAGGATGTCCAGCTGTAGGCCAGGTAATGTCCCGGATATTGGCATAATTCCAATTTTGGAACTATTTTTGAACATTATGGGCCATCTTGATTGGGCGTTCGTACAACAGTCATTCAACGTCTAAATGCATGAAGGTAAATGGTAAATGGACATAATGTAACGCCTTTCTACCTTAAAGGACAAAGAATTTTACAATTTTTGCCTCTCATCCACCCATTCATGCATACACTCACACACCAATGGCAGTGGAGGAGCCATGCAGGGCGCTGGCCTGGCCATCAGGAGCAACTTGGCATTCAGTGTCTTGCTCAGGGACACCTCAGCACATGAACGGGACGACCTGCTGTGACAGTTGACATCAAAACAGTATGAAATAAGGTGCAGATTGTGGTGATTAGAACAGGTCTGATTGACATGCTGATAGTGAAACAGAAAGAGACATAGAGACAAGAGACTCCAGGCTGAATCAGAGCTTTTAAACTAACCCATTTCTCATGTAATTATTGGCTGAATTTAGAAAAGTGGCCAATAGTGGGTTTGAGTTTAATGCAGAACAGAGAACGTTCGAATAGTGACTGGTTTTTGTTGGACTGGGGGCAGAGATTTACCTTGCAAGGCAGCTGAATTTGTGAGATCACAGGATCATGCAAGAATCCATCTTGTTAGGCTTCGGACCAGTCAGTGTCCTAGAACTGCTGGTGGCTACAGGCGTGGTTTAGGTGTGACGACTGCAAGAAGTGATAGACGGTGACCGATAGTGATAGATGGATGGTTCATCCAATCCATAGACTGTATAAAAATATGGACGTCATTACCATGACGTCAACCGTTGGTTTCTGAAGAGCTCAAAGTGAGCCGCCTCGACTGTCGCCATCTTGGCAGTGCGTGACGCTGCCTAACTCCCAGCCAATCAAAAATGCGCAAAGAGGCAGGCCGAGTGGCTGAAACAAGCCACCTAGCGGCTGGCGGACCTGTCACTCAAAGCAGCCATGTCCTTCATTATGCATAACTTTACGGCTTAATAAAATTTAAACAGGTGAGTTATAAAAAAATCCCCCCCCCTACAGTTGTCATGAAAGAGGAAATTAGCTACAGAGACCAAAACCGTTGTTTGTACCAGGCTGTAAACATGTTTATTTCTGCTGTAAAGTTGGGCATTTTAATATGGGGGTCTATGGGGATCGACTCGCTTTTGGAGCCTCAAGTGGCCGTTCAAGGAACTGCGGTTTTTGGCTTCATTTTACAGCCGCTTGATCCAATCACCTGCCAAGTATTTTTTGAAAGTACCTGCCCTTTTCCAAACAGTTTCCAAAGACAACTTCTCAGATGGTTCTGTGTAACCAACCATCTGGTGCGTCAGGTTAGGCAGATATGCCAACTCCTGTTCTTAGTAGGACACAGCCATGGACAGCGGTGAAAGAGAGAACTAACAAGAAACCTGCCCAGCAATCGAGTGTGCAACTGGAGAACAGATTTGCTCCACTGCTGCAGGATCCTGCATCTCCGTCTGATGCCCTGGTAAAAATACTGCTGTTGGTTTATAAAAAACTAAATGGTTTAGGGCCAAAATACATTTCTGATCTGCTGCTGCGTTATGAACCATCCAGACTCTCGGGTGGTCTGGATCAGGTCTGCTTTCTGTCCCCAGAGTCAAAACTAAACCTGGAGAAGCAGCGTTCAGTTTTTATGCTCCACATATCTGAACAAACTCCCAGAAAACTGCAGGTCTGCTGCAACTCTCAGTTCTTTAAATCACAGCTGAAGACTTTCACTTCTACATCTTGTATGCTTTGTTTTATTTTATTTAGTGGTTTGTGGTTAGAGATGTAAACACAGTGTTATCTCAGTCTCAGGCCTCCAGCAGTGAAACTAAATATGATTTTTAGTGTTGATACAGATATTTACAGGTAGAAAACATTTTTAATAATTTCAAAGACTTATGGCATAAATATATATATTATTAAAATGTAATATAAATGTATGTAAATAAATAGCATTTGAGAGTTTGTTGTTTTATCTGAATACCAGACTTCATTGTTCTCCTGAAACCAAACCAACACCCTCTGCTGTGATTGTTTTTATCAATCGCACTTCCAGTTCATACAGTTCCTTCCTGTTCTACCAGAGCAGGAAGCAGCGCTGCACGAGTCAATTAGATGGTAATCTGCATGAGAAATAAAGAAAAAGAAAAAAAATCGGTTATCATATTCATCCGCTCATAGTAATTAATTTGACCCAGACAGACGTGATCACTATAAGCTGTTTCCACTGTACTAACTAGCTGACGAGCCAGCCGGCCAAAGAGTGAACGAGTGAAAGAGACATAAATAATGTTAGTGACAGCTCTTTACATACTCTCCTTTTATATGCATCTTAAGTATTGGATCATTTGAGGGAAAAATCACTATTTGGTGGAGCTGTTAACAACTCATAGACATGTGAAATGTGACCCCGACTACACACTGCTTTTTGTAAGACGTCAAAAGCCAAAAAGGTTGGAAACCACTGGTTTCATCTTTAACAATGTGTTGTATTTTAAAAGCTTGTTATATTATCCATTGTTTCAAATCTTCATCTGAAAAGTAACTAAAGCTGTCAAATAAATGTAGTGGAGTAGAAAGCACAATATTTCCCTCTGAAATGTAGAAAGTAGCATCACATGGAAATACTCAAGTAAAGTACAAGTACCTCAAAACTGTACTTCAGTACAGTACTTGAGTAACTAAGTACTCGAAATGTGCTTAGTTACTTTCCACCACTGCTTTGATTTTTCAACATTTTCAAGGCCTTTAACAGGTGAAAACAACTAATTTTATTATTTATTTTGGCTGTAAAGCAGAAAGGAAGAATATTAAAATCAGATGTATTTGGGGATACGGCTTAAGTACAACAAAGCAATACAGGGAAATGCTGGATGTCAGTGTTTTATATGTAGTAAAAGGGGATTTAGAAATTGATAAACTCATACAGAGTATATTACTGATGGAAACAAACAGAGACAAAAGACGAAAAGAAAGTGAGAGAATAAACAGTTAGTTTGACTGAAGGAAGATCCCCACACCTTTAGGACCTTTTTGTTTGAGTTATGTAGTGGGAAATTGCTTGATCACTTAATAAACACACAAAGAGAGTATTGTCAGGTTATGAAATAATGTAATCAAATAATATAATCAGAAGTACAATGCATTGTATTTCTCACAGTTATAAACTGAGAATAAGAGAAACCAAACCTCTTTTACATCAGTCAGTTCATTTCTGATAAAAGACTTCAGCTTCCTGTTTTTTGTGTCACAGCAAAAGGAAACGGCTGTTCACAGCACACTGTCTCCTAGATACGTACAACACCATAAAAACACTTCCTGTGTGCACTGTGAGGTGATAATGAAAGGCCTCACACTATAAGAAAATAAGGAAGTGAAACTAAAATGTCAGATAAGATAAAAAAAATGATATTAGAAGTGTACTGTTGGTGAAATTACTATATTATTATATTAATATTTTGATGATCATTAATACAGTATAGAAGTTTATTCAACTGATCAGTTTTGTCTTTAAAGAACATGATGCACTCTTTACCCTGTCTATTGACCTTTATATGTTGTAATCTCATTATTCTGTTTCTAAATGAGATGTCTCCACCTTGTTTGTGTCAGCAAATTGCATCCATTGTAATGTTTGAACTCGAGGCCATGTTGTTGTTTTTACATTTTATAATACAGCACTAAACTAAAGATGCCATGCTGACCATCCACAACAACTAAAGTTGATATTACAAGAGAACAGAACTAATATGCAGCTGTCATTCTATTCAGTTTCCTATTTCCACCCATCACAGTCTCTGGGAAGCTGAGGTTCTTTAAACACTTGAAACTATTTTCAATCAGTAATTCTGTTCAGGATAGGCTACACATTTCTAAGAGCTGTTTCCTTGTAGTGGAGAAAATATGTTATATGTTACAGGTTCAGAATGATGCATTAAGTCACAACTGGTGCAACACATTTATTCACAGAGGTTACCTGTGCAAAACATATTTAAAATAGTCATCAGCAATGTTATTCATATCATTGTGGCATTAACTCAGCTTGCATCAGCTCTACTATCTCTGAACTGTGAACTTCACTGTAATAACTTTAGTTTACAGTCCTGCTTTAAAGTTCTCAGTGGACTTCACTTACTTTAAACATCATGTACACAATGTTACAAACATCTTTATGTGTAAACTGCATCTTACTGTCACTTACTCAGTTTAACTAATTGAAAACATCACGATACACCTTTAATCATGTTTACTGAATGACCTGCTGTAGACAGTCTAATAATGTCGGGAAATACAATAAACCTTTCCAGCCTGCATCTCTACTGGCTGGTTACCTACCTGTAACCTGCAATGATCTCACTCTCACACACCCTGAATATCATATTCTACAGAATTAAACCAAACTGAACAAACTACTGTGGTGGGTTTACATGAACTAAACATTTCACAGGCTTTATTGATAGGACTCTTAGGACTCTCATGTTAACTTGGATCTGTTTGTTCTGCAGGTTCGTTTATATAACAGGACAACCAACGTCTGTTCTTCATGTCTTTACATTCAGACATCATTACATGTCCTGCAGGGAAATGTAAAAATGATAAAACTTCAAACACATCAGTCTGACACTTTTTTTCTAAAATAGTCTTTTTATTGTTTTGGGCAGTGTAAAAAATAACAGATTGACAATGTCAGCAGTGTGGACATTACAATCAACCCGACCTACTTCCCATCCCAGCCTTCTTTGCATGACAGTACATAATAGTAATACTTAAATAATAAAAAGAGAAAAATCAAGTTAAAATACACAAATAACTAGACTTATAAATAATAAATATTTTTATTAAAGCATCAGCCGTGGGCTCATCAGACACTATTTACATGACCTACAGAGATAAGAGAAAACAAAGAGGAAGTAAGTCAGTACATGATGCTGTTTACATCAGATAAAAACTTAAAGTCGCCTCCACTTAAATCTGAACCCTTAACTAATGTTCAGGTCAAACTTGACCCATTTGCAGGATTTATTTCAGTCTGCAATCAATAACAGAAAGTATTTAATGTGTATAAATATACTAATATATATATTAAAAAGAGGCAGATACTCAATAACACAGCTGGAAACAGCACAATGACACAAGTTAAAGATTTCTGCAGTGTGAAAAAGGTTTAGGATGAAGTTACAGCTTATAATGAAGACACATCATGATTAACTATCAAACAACAAAAACATAACGATACATTAGTACAAAACATTTGTGCACTTGAAAGCAGCAAAAACACCTCAAACACATTTCAAACTTTATGACTTTTTCTAAAGTGAGAAAGTGAGTCTCAGAATATACAAAATTGTAAATATTTCTACTTTTTTCTAAAGTTTTGTGCAGCTGATACATAGTTTTGTACATACTGTTGAGGGCCTTCCAGGTTAATTTGAAGCATATTTTTTCAAAAATTCAAAAATGTTGTTACATTCTTCACATTCAATATTTTTTTGACATTATCATGATAACAAACGACCATAATATAGTGTAACTGTGAATGTTTTTTCTCCATTAAACCTCAATAAAACCCTGAACATATATTCTCTCTGCTCTCTGAAAGATTAATCACATTTTATTAACGACTGATGAGGTTTTTATAAATGAAAAATAGATTTGTGGTTCAGATGTTTGGTATAGAGACTGATTATGAGGAAATACTGTGCAGGGTCAGAATATGAACAGTATGTGAGGTTAAACATGTACATATGAGCAGGTTTTTGACATCACAACTAGTTTGGAGCCAATCATGGTCCAGTATTCAACTGACACAGTGTGATGTGGAAACTTGAAGCCTCCAGAGCACAAACACTGAGAATGAACTTTACAGTGAAGGAGGAAACATCTGGTGTCCAGCAGGAAAACTTTGGAGTGAACTTGATTTTGTGGAAAAAAACATATCAGACACAAATTATGATTTCAAGCACCTGACAATGAAAGCGAGGTTTGAGAAAAGGAAGCTGCTGAGTCCAAAAAGTTTTGTTAAACTGCTCTTTACTACTCAGGATGGGCTCCGAAATGATTTTTTTTTCTGTGCTTTGACTGTTTGTGTATTTCAAGACTGAAGAGATCAAACTATAACAGGATAACAAAACCATCCTGTGTCTCCAAACGCAGCTGAAAATCATCCTCAATCATCCAAAGCTTCTGTGTTTATAGACACATCCGTCTGGGGAGGCGACAGCTGAAAAGCATGTAAAGTGTAAAACTTACTTGCTGATGTGTTTTTAGTTGAGTTGTTTTGAAGTATGTGACACCTGAGCAGGACAGGAGCAGTACAGGCATCACATACATGTATTTCCCTTTTTTAAATTACTGTAAGTGAGACAGGTGTTCAGGAGGTGGACGGGTCTATATATATTAATAATTAATAATATATTCACAAAAACCAATAAATTAGTTGTTGTTTATGAACCTGGTTCAAGGATTTAACCTTCACTCTGGCACTCAGCACTAGATGGTGACGTCACTGCAGGATCTTAATACAGCAGCAGTGATGTTTCTCTGGAGAGGTCACTTTGAGGTGATGATTGATCACATTCACAGAAAATGAAGTGAACAGAAGGATGTAAAAGGACGACCAACGTCTGTTCTTCATGTCTTTACATTCAGACATCATTACATGTCCTGCAGGGAAATATCAAAATGATAAAACTTCAAACACATCAGCCTGACACTCATAAAACAAGGTCACTAAAACTACTGACCTTTATTTAAATAATCTTTTTATTGATTTGGGCAGTGTAAAAAACAACAGATTGACAATGTCAGGAGTAAGTAATACTTAAATAATAAAAAGAGAAAAATTAAGGATAAGTTAAAGCACACAAATAGATAATACAGAAAATTTAAAGTGGTATTGAAAAAATAAGTAGCTAAATTTCAATATTTTTTATTAAAGCGTAAGAAACCCAAATGTGCCTACGTGGGCTCATCAGACACTATTTACATGACCTACAGAGACAAGAGAAAACAAAGAGGAAGTAAGTCAGTACATGATGCTGTTTACATCAGATAGAAACTTAAAGTCACCTCCACTTAAATCTGAACCCTTAACTAACATTCAGGTCAAACTTGACATGCAGGATTTATTTCAGTCTGCAATCAATAACAGAAATTATTTAATGTGTATAAATATACTAATATATATATTTAAAAAGAGGCAGATACTCAATAACACAGCTGGAAACAGCACAATAACACAACTTAAAGATTTCTGCAGTCTGAAAAAGATTTATGATGAAGCTGCAGTTTATAATGAAGATATATTTAACATCATGATTAACCTCGAAAGGTAACATCAAACAACAAAACAACACAAAACTTTAGTACAAAATATTTGTACACTTGAGCAGTAAAAACACCCTAAACACATTTCTGTTAACTTCAAACTTTATGACTTTTTCTAAAGTAAAAATGTCAGTCTCAGAATATACAAAAATTTTAAATATTTTCAGTTTTCAGAAATTATTTTGAGTTTTGTGTAGCTGATACACATTTTTGTACATACTGTTTCTGGGTATTCTGGGTTAAATTCGATCCATAATTTTTCAAAAATTCTAAAATGTTGTTGCATTCTTCACATTCAGTATGTTTTTTGACATTGATATAACGAAGGACCATAATATAATGTGATTGTGAATGTTTTTTCTCCATTAAACCTCAATAAAACCCTGAGTGTATGCTCCCTCTGCTCTCTGAGAGATTAATCACATTTTATTAATGACTGAAGTTGTAATGAATGAAAAATAGATTTATGGTCCAGATGTTTGGTATAGACACTAATTAAAGGAGATACTGTGCTGCTTACTTTCTGACCTCCTCACAGCTGACCAATCACTGAATAAACTGGATTTGATGTCAGATTGTCAGTTTCAGGAAGTTTCAGTAATTCCCTCAGAAAGGAGGTTTCAGGTACTTCATCGAAAACATACTGAGGCCTTTATGACCCACTGCAGAAAGCAAAAGGAGCAAATTAATGATAAAACTTCAAAAAGTCCTCACAAAGCAACAAACACAAAAATAAATAAATAAATAAAGTTAATTAAAGTCATTCAGTTTAATCTCGACTGGTGTCCAACTGTCAGCACGTCTTGTATCTCTTGTTTGTCCAAATCAGTAAAGAACAGAGATTTGTTTTATATTAACTCTAAATACTCAGTGTGCTACAAAAACTAGTAAATATACTGCAATAGCTGATAAAGGGTCCACTTACTGTTCTGGAGCTTTCAACCACATCACACAGCAGCACATCAGGCTCAGTGTTTAAAGCAGCATGGATGAGAAGTCCTCCAGCTTTGTAACAACTGAACAAACTCAACCTGCTGATGAAGACCATGTGTAACAGTCAATCAAGCTCCAGAACAGATGAATTACTGGACCTTGAGTTGAGATAGTTTTCATCAGCTGCTGTTTCTGAGGTCAAGAATGAACCATAAAGAGTCCACAGTGTGTTGTGTTAATATGTATTAATGTATTAATAAGTGAACACAGCTAACAGCTCAGGTTTAAAACGGAGTGAAGACGCCACCTGGTGCTTCATGTGGAGTACAACAGCCTCCCTGCTGTAACAGAGAAACACCAGTCACATCATCTTCTACACACACAAATGATGTTTTGTTAGCTTCTTTCACTTGAATGATTTGACTGTTTTATTTGTGGGGTTAGGGTCTAACAAGTTATATTAGACTGATTGCAGTATATTGTGTTATTCTACATTCAATCATATCCTGCTTGATGCATTTTTCTGTGAATCATAAATAAAATCTTAGCTTACCCACCCATCTGAGAAAGCTGGAGTTGAGCTACAACAAGCGGTAGGATTCAGGAGTGACGTTTCTGTGCAATTTTCTCGAGAGTCCACACTGAAGACTGGAGAGTCTGAGGTCAGACAAGTTTTTTTCAACTTTTGTGATGAGATTAATATGATGTGAAAGTTCTGGTGACAATAAACTGCAGACATAAAGCTAATATTATGCTAATCCACAATTAGTATTTTGAAGGGAAATTCTGCTTTGTTGTTCAATGGCTTATGATTTGTGGTTCATTGACTGTGTCAGAAGATTTTGAGCTACATTTTTAAAACTCTTGATCTAACAAACAACCCCACACTACCTAATTTACTCTACAACACTTGAATTTATATGGTATTTAACCTTTTTGTTTCTTTAAATAAAAAATAAAAAAACATGAACATTAGTTAAAATATACGGAATCACTGGTGGAGCTGCAAAGTTTAAGACATGAAGTCACTGTGTATTTATAGAAGTAGCAGCATGCTGTCATTAATATTAATCAGAACTTTTTTTCAATTTTTGTCTTTTTTAACCAATATACTTCTGGGTTCAGGTGTTTGGACTTCCCGTATTCTAAACTTCTACATTCTAAACCTTCTTCTCTGAACAGATTATGAAACATTGTATGATCTCAAGCGGAATAATCTGCCTCTAACACTACACATGACAGTTTGTCAAAGATCAGCTGTGCTCCTCTGGCCTCAGCTCTGAAATCCAACCCCTCCAATCTGAGAGAGGTGCAGCAAAGCTACAATGAGCTGCAGGATTCAGGAGTGAAGCTACTTTGTGATTTCCTGGAGAGTAGTAGTAGTCAGTAGAGAGTTGTCCAAATTGCACCAAATTCAACAGCGCACTTCCTTGGTAATCATACAGCTTGTAATGATTAATTTAATATTTCAGATGACACAAGCTATGTGGGAAAACATATTCATTCATGTTCTTTAGTTAAAGTTATTCTTGAGTGATGGCTGTATATTGTGTTATTACAATTATGAATTACTAGTAATTATAATATAAATTTCATTTATTGGATAAATATGGATATATTCATAGCTATTAATAATATTAATAATTATTATAATTATTATATTGTTATATATAATTATTATAATTTTTCTGTGAATCATGAATGAAATCTTAGCTTGATGAAACCAGTTTGCTCAGAGTGTCTTTACTGGATCATCAGCTGCTTTCTGACTCTGTTGAAGCTTCTGCTGAACTTTGTTCATTAAATGTTTGTTTGACTTTATTCTGAGCAGCAAGTCTGACAGAGACTCAAAGAAAACACAGCTCACATCATCATAATGAACATATCCTGAAGAATATTAGATCAACTCTGGATAATGATGTTTTCTGTAGTGACCACTAGATGGAGCCACAACTGATGTGGACTGAAGGAAACCTGAGCAGACTGAACTCATATTACAAGAATAAACTGTTAAAACTGTGCAGACTTCAAGTACTTCAAGAGTATTTTAGTACTCAACTACAAATTATATTAATTTTCAAATGTTCACATTTTATATTCAAGTCTAAGTTCAGAGGCTACTGACACAGGAGGGTTTGTTAGCCTGTTGACAGAAGCAAACAAGGCACCTGCATTGTTAATGTTTTTGGTGATAATGTCAGAAGAAGCATTTCTCATTTCCAAATTATAAATGCAAAGTCTCTCTTTATAGATGTCATAATGAACCTGGAGATTTGTTTTTCACCACTTGTGTTCAGCTTTTGGACACTTTTTTCTATTCTGACCAGCGTAATAGGAAGTACATTGAAAAACCTTAAAATACAATAAAATGACAGAATGTTAAGATACATTACAAATTAGAGAATAACACATTAAAATACATTTTTAAAAGGAATTTTAGAAAAAGAGACATTAAAGTGTACAAAGTGCAATGAGTAATAAGCATTAAGTTAATTGAAGGCCAGTTTGTAAAGGTAGGTTTTTACTTGGCTTTTAAAAGTTCTCACTGAGGTCGCCTCTCCAGATGTTGGTGCATCAACAGAATAGACTGCGTCCTCAAACACTATAACATGTTAGCTGTGTTCAGCAGTTCATGTGAAGAAAGAATCTCACTGAGCATTCAGACCAGATCTGTTGCAGCTGCTGTGTAAAGCAGCAGACCAGCAAACGTCAAAACCATCAAGAACCACTCAGATAAACACTTGTTAAGTGAGTTACAGGGTCAGTAAAATTTAATTCATCATGTAAACACTACATGTCTGAAGTCTCGTCTGAGAGCGTACTTTATCCCCTCGCCATGCTACGCACCCTGCTGACATGGCATGATGATGGAAACACGTAATGCTACGTGTGACAAAAGAGAGAGAAGGGTCTAATTGCAGTCTTGCAGACTTATACGACACGCCCCCTGATATTCTTTCCCTAACCCTAACCATCTCACTCCTTATGCCTACACCTAACCAAGTGGATGTGTCTTGTAGAGTACTGCTAGTTGAGTCCAGAGGGTGCTCCTCATTTGGATTCAGACAAACGACGAACAGGTGAGAACAAAAACATCATTTCAAACAGCAAAGAGGAAGAAATCTGTTCATCCATAGTTACAGTGAAACTTATCATGAATCAGTTCCAGTCATTCAGATCAGTCTGTTCATAAACTCTGTTACAACTTTAATCTCTTATATTATTAACAAACATTTCTGTCACTGCATGTTTAAAAAACTAATTTACTTTTACCTGAAAGTCAGTGAAATGAATTCTGTTGAACTTAAGAACTGAGAGCAGATCCCTGAATTATTTTATGATGCGTCTTTGTTTCTCTCCACAGCAGCAGACTGTGAAACATTCAGACTGAAGTTTTACAATCAAAGCCAAAAAGTTCATCTTGTTCAACAGACTCTGCAGAGGAAACATCTCCACACACGAGACACCAGACTGTCCTCCAAACAAAAGTTTAGTTCGGAGCAACATTCAGAAAATGGCCTTGACCAGACGGAGCGGGGGACAACTTTCTGCTTTTTCTGTTATACAGAACACATTTCACGAATTTGAAGAACGTGTAAATAGGATGAGAGAGATTGCAGATGAGCTGCAGAGGATTACAACTGAATATAAAGACATACGGGAGAAATCCGTGAAGGGAATAGATGCAGGAATTGTTACAGGAGTTGTTGGACTTGGATTGGCAGCACTTACAGCTCCATTCACTGGAGGTTTGAGTTTAGCAATATTTGGAGCTGCAACAGCAGGTTCTCTTGTTGGAGCAGCTACTAGTCTTCATCACTGTATAACAGGGTTAACAAACAAAGAGAAAATGGCAGCGCAACAGAAACTGACGGCAGAGTTCTGGACGATTGCTGAATCGGCGAGCAAAGACCTGGATGGTATAAAGAAGGTTTGTGAAGACGTAAAGACACGATCAGACGGAGCTGAGAGAGAAGAAATAATCAGACTGGAAATCAAGATACTGATGGATTTCCTCTGTGAAACACGACTCCAAATATCTGCAACTGAACACCATGTCAAAGCCGTAGCTGATAAGTATCAGGAGGCTTTTATTGGGCTTAAAGCTATAAAGGGAACAATAACAATAATAGACAGGAACAGTAGATAAACTGGGTTTGAACAGTAAATCTTAGAGTTTTTGGCCTCGTTCACTCTGCAGCAACAAGACTGATTCTGTAATATCAGTCTGATTTCTTCACATAAGGTTTAGAATCAAAGAACATTCAGGTTGTAATGAACAAAACAAACTCTATGATTAGAAAACAGATGTCCAGTGTTTATTATAACATGTTATAAATGAAAGACATTAGTGCTGATGATGATCACTGAGCTGCGACTGACTCCAGTTTATGGAAACAAACTCAGTTTAATCTCTGGATTCAACAAACTGAAAACTTGTGACTGATGGAGGAAACATACAGCTGACGTCTGTAGACGTGACGACGTTTATCGGAGCGACTTGAAGTTTACGTCTCACAACATTTTCAGACTTTGTCTCAGCTGATCTCAGAGCAGAAAGGACAGAAATCCTCTGCAGCTGCAACAAGAGTCTGCACATCTAAGCTGAACACAACACACTGTTCACATCATCACATCACTGTTATATTTCTTCTTATATTATAGAGTCATGATGTTATAACAGTTTTAATTGTGTTTTATTTGCTGTCATCATTTTAGTATTTTTATATGCTCTTCCAGATATTTTACACTGTTGTATTCAAGCTTTGTTCTTTTACTGGCATTTAATCTGTTTTATCAGATTATTTCCTTTATTTGTATTTTACTATAATCATCTGGAGAGAACTTTGTGCTTATGATTGTAAAATGCTATATAACTATTATTATTGTTATTAAAAGGAAATCAGTCATTTGAATGAATGATAAAGTGATTTATTCAGCAACATGTGAGGAAAGTTGACACAGAGTGGAAATGGTTGCATTGTTGTGTGTCCTGTTTCTCTGTGACATGTGATGAAGGACAGTTCAGTGGTGCAACAAGACAATAGTGACGTAACTCACTCTGCTGTTTATCTACAGATATTTGTTCTTCTGTCACTGTGTGTTGTTTAATAATCGTTGGTCCTTTCTCCACTTATTTTAGTTGTCATGTGACTTTATTTCACCTCTCGCTGATGTATTTTTGTATTCATCATGTGTTTTTATTTTTTCATGCTATATTGGACTTGATTCCAGATGTTAGTGTATGTAAAGAAAAGATTAATAAAAGCAGATATGTGGTGAAGTTAATCTGTGATAACTTTGGTTATTCTTCTTACTAAATTATATCTTTGTACTATAAAATAGAACAAAGTGAAGAAGAGAGAAGGCAAAGTTGTAACTGATAGAACTGCAGATTAATATCTATAAGTGCTGCATGGAAAATGAATGATCTACACAGTGATGAGTCCAGGAGGAAGGTTGAAGTGGACTCTTCTAAGCTCTAATGTAGAGTCTAGTTTGACTTTATGTGAGTGTAGATTGAACTGTCGTCATCTGTCTGTACATCACACACATCAGTGAGTCCTAACATAAAGTCCTGAATATGTTTCTGTGTTGAAAGCTGTTGAAATGTGAGTCAGTCAGATAAAGTTCAGCTCACTGCAGGTGAACTGTTTCATTTTTATTATTTGATAGACACAATAAAGCAGTTTTTTTTTTATATTTAGCAAAGATCTCTGGAATAAAATACAGTCAATGTGGAGTTTGAAATGTTTATTTCTCAAACACATCTGCAGTAAAAACATGGAACTATTAACAGTTTTCAGAGAAGAAAGAAGCAAGATCTGTGAAATCAAAGCAGAAATCTTTTGGTTCTGAGTTTGTAAATGTTAATGAGTAATAAAAAGACTGTAACGTTGAAAGATATCTACTTGATTTGACTCATTTGGACGCTGAAGCTTCATATTAGCTTCAGATAAACTTTTAAATACATTTTTGTCCTCCATCACTTCCATTGTAAGGTCATTATGAAGGATCTTCTAATGGTCAGTATGAACAGGAGGAATGATTACAGCAAGAAAAACAGCTTTAATGTTCATTTGATGACTGACTGTTGGTTTATGACTCACTGGAAACATGGTGAACTGGTCCTGAATCCTCCAAGTCTGTCACCACTATGACAAACTGTAACCTTTCATTTCCTAATTGAATTGGTTGAAACCTTGAACTGAACAACGTGGAGCTGAAAATAAAGCTGAGAGATAAAGACTTACATTTATTCTATATGAGCCCCTTAATGGAGTTAAATAACATAATGATATCTGTACAAACATTTTGGTTTATTGCTATAATATAAATCTGGAACAATGTGTACTTTCACTGTGTGTGAAGCATTAATGCTTTTTATAATCAGCCTGCTGAATATGTGTCTAATATTTAACCCGTGTGGCATCCTGAGCTCTGCAAACAGACATTTAGATGAGGTCGCTGGGGTGATGAGAGAAGGGAAATACACAACAACACGGGGCCGCAGACGTCGAGGTGAAGAGATGTGACTACAAGAAGTGAAGATGTGTGAACTTTGTGAAAGTGATGTAGAAGATTCGGCTACATTTTAAAAACTTCAAGGGTCCGTTTGCCCAAAATCACAGAGAATATATTTCCTTTCTTCCCTCTAGACAAGCTGATAGTTTGAGTTTAGTTTGGAGATGTTTTGAGATAAAGGTGTCAGAGGTTTGCTACTAAAGTAGAAAGACTTTTACTTTATAAGCATCTTTTCTGTTTTAGATTGTGTTGAAGCTGGATGGAGACGTGTTTGAAGTTTAGCTTCCTGATGGACAGGAAGTCCAGTTCCTGAACCGTGTTGACATGGACGTCATCAGATACATCAGAATCACAGGAGACCTCAAACATCTGCTGAGACTCATCTGCTCTCACACAGGCTGTGTTCATCAGTTTGGTTAAAGACTGTCAGTTATTGTCAGAAACATGAATCATAAAGAGATGTAGATGTTCAGACTGAAGTATTTCCTGCTGTGCAACACAAAATAAAATGTTTAAATTCAAATGATCTTCTTTTGTTGTTTTTGAAGCTTAATCCTGATTTAAAGACCAGCTCATTTTGATCCAACGTAAATATTAAAATGGTGATTAAAATAGTGCAGATTTTAACAATAGTTTACTTAAATAGTTTTAAATAATACTATTTATTCACTAAATAGTGAATAAATTAAAGAAAATTAAATAACAACCTGGATGTGGAAGCTTTGAGTGTTTCTCCAACAGCAGAAGGCTGTGTGTGTTTGTGCTGAACAAAAGTTTGACTGAAGCAGATCTCTTTATATAATTATGTTCTCAGTATAATAATTGTCTAATATTAATTGTATTTGAGCAGCGCAGTGATCAGTCTGACCCATCAGAGGAGGGAAGAGAACAGCTGGACAATCACATCTTATATCACAGCTACCTGTCATACTGTTAGTAGATAAACGCTTGAAAAAAACTCAAACTTCCTTTATTCTACAACACACCAAATGTTTAATGAATAATATGTTTATACATTCAAAGGTGATACTTCATGTTGTCAGATTTGTTGCTGGTTTTTGAGATGTGCAGCATCACATGATACAATAAAAAACACCTGAATGTGGAAAAATACACAAAAGCATAAACAGTCTGTGGTCTATAGCAGGTGTTTAATGAGTTAATACAGACTTTCATTTCAGAAACATTAATCTGGTCCTTCAGCAGATATGAAGAATTAGTTTTTATTATGAATCATTATGCTTGTTGATAACATACTTTTATTTTTGTTCTGTCGCTGAATGATCAATTTAATAAATGATGAAATCTTTAGAAATATTAAAATAATTGACACAGTTTACATAAACTCTGGATGTTCAAAGAGCTAAAACAGAGCAGAAGTTCACTGAAAACTATAAAAACATTAATATACATATAATAACAGAATGGTTGAAAACAGATAAACATTACATAAACTGAACATGTCAAATACTTTACAAACATAAATCATCTTCATTAATTATTCATTAATTATGTTTGATAATACTTGATAATGACTCAACTTAAATGTTTTTATGTTGTAAGTTTCTGCAGATTTCTTTGACATGATTTTTTTTGACATTTTTGATTATTAAACAGATAAAAATAGTTTCTTACAACATGCGTCTCATCAAACATCACAAATCTGAACTTTAAACTTCATGTGTTCTGATTTCATTAAAATATCCTTTGACTCATCTTATACAACACAAAGTAGATACATCAATCCTCTTTCTTTGAAAAACAAACAAACAAACAAACAACATATTCTGTTCTGCTTTTATATTTATATTTTAAACTATCAGCATTTCCAGACTAACTGACTTTGTAGATGATAAATTAATGTTAATTAATGTTAAGTTTTTATGAAACACAAAATCCTTCAAATAGTTTTTGTTGTTTTGTTTTACGTGTTGATTTCAATCAGATGTTTGTTCAGCAGTCAGAAAGCTTCCTGTATGTATTAGTTCACTGACTGTTCACATTTATTACTCACATATAAATTCACCTGTCAATCATAACATCAACATAAACCTGAAAACACTGTTTTGTAGCACTTTGGTTGATCAAACAGAACAGTATCATATTTTCAGCAGAGTTGTAGTTGTGTTGTGTTGACTCACTCACACATTTCATCCACACTTTTAATGGCTTCTTCTTTAGAGTATCTCGTCCACTCGCTGGGAATTTCACCTCTGTCCTGGAATTTTAACTTATAGTGGTTTTCCAGCTGCTTCTGAAATTGACACACAAACCATTTCCAGTATGGCAGCTTAGACTCATCAGGGGTAATTCTCCAGTTAGCAAACTTTGGACCAGCAGTTCAATAAAGTTTATAGGGAATGGTCTCTTTTGAGTCATGACGACGGTAAAAACATCTATCACTTGCAACTTCTGTTGTGCAGAAATCGATGCTCATCTCCACTGTGTTTCTGTAGTGCCATCCTCTGATTGTACCTGGTCGATGAAATGACGCGCTGTGATCATCAGGACTGATCTTCCAGGGTGTTGGTACAAACAGCTGCACAGAACGGACACGTTACCCAGCAGCAGTTACACAGCTGATCAATGAGGATTTGATCTGGCTTCAGTCTGAATTCCTTCATCTTATCCAATGAGAGGCTGCTCAGCTCTCTAATGATGGATGCAAGTCCTTTCTCTACCGCTTCTTTAAAAAAGTCAAAATCTTTTATGTCACTGAAATTTTGAGAACTAATCCTGTCGAATGTTAGCTCATCTTCTAGCAAACTGGAAAATTCCTTCAGCCACATGTCAATGTCTCCTCTCTGAGTTTTGACTTCCTGTGTTGCAGTGTACAAAGCTTGACTCACAGGTTTATTGATGTCTTCAACATTTTTCTTGAGTATCTTCAGTGCTTTATCTTTGTGTTTTGTGAAGATGTATTTCTCCACTTCCTCTTTTATAAAACTCTCCGTTTGGTCTCTTGGGTGATAAATGTAGTTTATGAAACCATCAAAGTCTTCTTTCTCTGCCAGTGACTTCAACACATGTTTCTCCAAGTCCAGCCTGTTCCCACTGAATGCTGGGAAACGGCACCTCATCTCTCCAGCGAGATCAATGGTGGTCTTGTTACAAACAGCTTCAACAGTAGAATCCTTCAGTTTTTCACAGATCAGTTCTCCAAGAACAACAGCAGAGGAGTTTCCTTTAAAGAAGCTTTTGAAAATGTTGTAATGTTGTATTTTCTTGCTTTCTAAATAAGCGAGTGCATCATTGTTCTTCTGGAATTTCTTGTGGGACTCTGAAATCCAACTTCCTGTCTTGTCAAACACATGCAGTAAGAGATCGACTGTAAACTCCTTCTTAAGAGCATATTTCCTCTTTGATTCAAACTCTGTCACTTTCTCTTTGACATTCTTGGCCACTTCCTGCAGGTAAGTGAGACTGTAGCCTCTTGTAGCTACAGGTTTGCTCTTAATTAAATGAAGGGACTGTTGTTCAACATCTTTGACGAAGGATCTGATCAGGTTTTGTTCTTCATATGGAAGAAACTCCCTAAAGTAATGTAGCATTATTTTAGCTGCTTGAGATGCCAGATAACGGTTCTTCTTTGGGGTCACATAATCACTATAATCTCCAATCACTGATATCTTTTTGTATTTGCCGCAGGTTTTGGATTCATCTATAAGACTCCATTCAATACCAAGTTCTTGCAGGATCATAAACTGGTCGTCTTCCAACTTGATGTCCTTAATAGGTTTTATGTCTCCAGTTAACTCAGTAACCCAGCTGCTCCAAACACTGTTGAACTGCTTTTTAAGTTCCTCTCTGGTCTTGTCTTTTAACTGATGAGCGAGTTCTTTGCTCTTTTGTAGCAGCTTGTTCTCAAACTCTGTTTTCTTGTCATCCATCTTTTTACAAGCCTTCCTCTGTTGGATGATCTCATCCAGTTTTCTTTTAACTTCTCTCATCTGTTCATCATGAAACTCTTTGATGTTGATTTCATATCGTCCTTGCCACTGAGCCAACATTTCTTTGTCTCTGTCATCATCAAAGAACGTTTTCATCCTTTTTTTGATTTCTTCATATGTTCTGCTCATTTCTTTATGAAGATAACTGATGTCAACCTCAAGTTTTCCATTTTCAATTCTGTTATGAAGCTGGTTCTCAATCGTCAACATGTTGCTCCTCAGGGTCCAGGTCCAGTTCCCATACTGGACTTTGAGTTTTCTGTACACTGAAATTTCCTGTGTGTTTTTGAAGCTGAACACAAAGTGTTCGTTCATCAGGGCATTCCACAGGTCCTTTATGTTGCTTTTGAACTGTGAGAGAGTCGTCCCATCAGACCGTGATGCTTTTGAGAGGATGAAGTTCTTCAGTTCTTGGACGCTTTCACTATAACCTGGATTTGGAGGAGCCATGGGTGGACTTCCCTCCCACAGTTGGGCAAAGTATTTCACATCTTTCTTCACATCAAATGAAATAACGTCACTGAAGCAGTCAGCATCACAATCCTCCTCTTCAGCAGCCAGTTTGGCCATCTGGTCCAGTTTTTCTTGCAGTCGTCTTTTTCCATCCATGTTTTTCTCTGCAGCTGAAATATCTGCAACATTCTGGTGAACAAACACACAACTTGGAGAAAGGTTAACTTTCTTCATCCTCATGAAATCCTGAACAACAATCTGCAGGATATCTGACATATCAACTGGATTCTCTCCATAGATGTTGATCAATGTCATGTTTCCCAGACCAACCACAAATGTTGCCAGTTCATTGTCGTGGTGAAGAGTGGTGTTACCTGCCAACTCAGGAGCACGCAGTCCTTCAGTGTCCACCACTAGAACGTAGTCAAACTGAAAGTCTTTCTTCATCTCCTCTGACACTTTGACCAGCTGCATGAAGGCACCCCTGGTGCACCTGCCAGCACCAACTGCAAACTGTAACCCAAACATGGCATTCAGCATGGTTGATTTTCCACTGCTTTGTAAACCCAGAACTGACAAAACAAAAACTCTCTGATCTCCCAGTTTCATGATGACTTCATCTAACAGACTAGAGATCCATGTTAAAGGCACATGACCTGCATCACCATCCATCAGCTCCATTGGATGTCCTGATATCATCAGCTCTGCAGCCAGCTCAGGATATTTACACCAGTCAGTCTTTGTTTGTTTCTGCAGAGATTTATGGGCTTCATAGATCTGTCCAATTTCTCTGAGGATGTGCTCTAAGCCAAAAGTAGCTGACTGCAGTTTTGCTGATATTTCTTCAAGCTGAATTTTCTTCTTTATTAGCTGATCAGAGTTGTCATGTTTCTTCTTCAAATCCAAGACTTCAGACCATTTTTCATCATACTTCTGGATAATTGAAGACAGATCATCTGTGGAGAGAGCATCTAGCAAGATCTGAATCCATTTCAGGAAATATTTTCTCTCCTCTGATGGCAGAGATGAGAGGCTTTCAATGAACAGCTTGATCAGGTCACTACGGGAAGCAGCACATTGTTCTTGACGTATTCTCTTTAGTTCCTGTTGTATTTTACATTTCTTCTTCTCAATGTTCCCTTTGAGGCGATACTGTTCCTTGTTTATTTTGCACCAGTCGTGCCACAGTTTGCCTTGACAAGGCAGAAATTCATCTTTGATCTTTGAAACATCCATCCCTTTAAGTAAATTCACTATTTTCATTGCAGCAGATTTTCCTTTTTTGCAGACTGAGTCATCTTCATCCACTCTGATTCCAGAGACCTCAGCCATGGTTTCTAGCTGGAAGGATAAATGTGGTCCAGACAAAATGTTTCCAATGATTCCTTTCAGTTCTTCAGAAACATCCGACCAGCTTCTGTCTTTCAGACCCATTTTGTATTTTCCCTCTTTGATCTTAACTGCACCACAGTCATTATCAACAATGAGACAAATGAGAGGTTTTGAAGACTTGAGAAGGTCTGAGATAACTGTAGTACTTCTGTCACCTCTCTCCGGAGTTGCTAACAGAACAACATTGACTGAAGATTTTTCCATCAGTATTTTACGCTGTTTGTCAATCACCAGAGCATCACCATGAAGATTACAGAAGGCAATGCAGTCAGTGAAGGCATCATTGGGTTTTCCAGCTGGGCAGAACCATGCTATCTCCGCCACACCGTCTATCAGATGGCGAGATTTGGTGCTTCCTGGGCAGTTTCTGTGGAAGAAGGTGCTGTGACAGTCGTTGATCAAAGTGTTCATCAGCTGAGATTTAGACACTGATAGTGAACCAAGACGCAAAAATGACACCATGGGCGTCTCAGCTTTGCAGATGGGCATACTCTTCCTGGTGACAACGTTGGAATCACCTTTGGTTTGAGTTATCTTCCAGCTTTTTGCTATTTGTCTGAATGTCCACAGAGGACACTCGATATCCATTGTGACGGGGTCGGGAACAAGCAAAGGTAAGGCGTACTGACACTGTGAGAGCTTTGTAATCATGTTCTGCTTAAGGAAGCTGTCTGAGCAGTGAAATACTGACATTTGAACATCCATTGGATGCACATGAGACTGTTTTGTCTGATCAGAGTCAACACTGGTGCTAAAAAGATCATCTAAATCATCAAGCACAGGATCACGTGTCACCTCAGGACTGTCTTGTCTTACAGGAATGTATCTGGCTCTGTAGTCTAACATCATCAGCTTCTGAAGAAACATGTGAGCTAGATCTTTCTCAGATGTGTCATGATGATGTTTTACAGGTGGAACTATTTTAAGAAAGTCAGCTGGTGTTAACTTCTGTTCATATTTGTCTAGAAGGTGAAGTCTGCTGAGCAGTGTTTCTGTTTCTGTTTGTTGCTTCTTCCTGTTTCCCTCTTCAGTGTTCACTGACTGCTGTAAATAACAGATAAAAAACATTACTGTATGTCAAAACACATTAATATAATCATATAAATATAAAATAAATAGTCCTTAAGATCTTGTGAATTATATTTTGAGCTTCTTACCTTCTCCTTGTTTCCGTCCATATCGGTACCTATAATACAATAGAGAGCTGCATTATTAGAGGAACACAGCAAAGTGTTGTGTTGTCGTCATTCTTCTCTGAGTGTTCAGCAGAACCAGCTTTATTCACTGGATCACACTGACAAAATGTGAATAATGTGATTTCATCCACATGGTTAAAGCATTTGAGATGACGAATGTCTTATTCAGTGGTAACTGAGCCGCAAGATAAATGTACGACACTAATAATCCACAACCCACAGTGATGATCCACTGTTTAAACACTGAAACTTTTTACTCAGAATAACACAACAGCAAAGTAAAAAACAAACAAACATTGGATTTGTAACCATCCACAGTTTGTTCTATTTGTTAATTTTCTGAGTTAAATTCATTTTAATGCTGCAGGTGATTTTAATGTTTGAAGCTACACAACATTACGTCCATCATCACCAACATGACAATAAAAATAGATAATCTGTCAGTGTGATCCACAACGAACCATACCAAAAACCTTTGCTGCTTTGTTGACATTAGTGCTAATATACTCTCACATAGCAATTAAAATACTTCACAAACTTTATCGTTTTATTGTCTGTACACACTCTCCTCACTACTATACAATATTTATATTTTATCAAAAGTATTGATTGCTCATCACTTATATGCAATATAATCTATATTTGTATAAGGCATATAGGACCAGGAAGCAGCATAATATTAAAATATAAACCTTTCTTTTTCAAAAATATAAATTTGGTTGGGTAAAAACAGTTTTAAGCACAACGAAACAGGTTGGTTGACAATCAGCTGCACCTTAAAAATCACACCCACCATCTGACAACATCCATTGGCTTAAGGTGACAAACAAACACCCAGCCAGAGCAAGAGGAGCTAACAATCTATTCACTGGTCGTCATACCTGGTTTACAGCAGCATGGGTTGGCACTAAAGCAAGTAATTAAATCAAAACAACAAAGAAAAAGGAAGACCACCACCAAGGCAGTGGCTCACTAGCTGCTAACCAAAACATAATTAATCCCATACAACTTCTTCTCATGACAGAAACAATTTAAAAAGAAAATATATTCAAACCCCAACAGCTAGATTTCCCTGAAATACCTTTGTAGACCCATGCTCCAGAAGCTCTACAAACACACATATAGACATGCAACATTATACAGCATACAAGATACATAATAAACCCTCCCAAATATCACCATACATGTACTTTGAGTACGCAGTCCATCAGCACACACCACTACATCAAGGCAAGACACCTCCCTGACACTGGGCTCTCCTGTGAACTAATTTATTTATTTACTTCCCATAACACCTGAAAAAGACACCATGAACTCATCACACACCAAGTAATTTACCCCTAACAGAGCAAGACCAACTGTGGTCCCAGTCAGCTCGCCACAGGCAACTCTGTTCGGGATGCTGCTCCTATCACCAACTCAGACAACAGTATGGACCCACATACAGCCAAACTCAAATAATTCACCTCAGCAGTGTGTCACTACGCTGCACGTGGTGTGCCACTCCTTAGTGGAGGAGACAAAACCCAGGAGAGCCAACAGGTGCCTCTTAATACCTAATCACTGTATGCACAGAATATCAGGTCCAGCCAGACCAACTGTCCCACATCAGTTCCACCTGACACCATCAGGACCCAGCTGATATAAAGGAGGAGTCTGGAGTTCCTGAGTTTTTCAGTTGTGATTTTACCTCAAAACAGAGACAAACCATCGTGGAGAGCTGTGAGGATCCAAGAGTTAAAGAGTTAATACATAGTGCAGTGCTGAGCCCTTTCTTTGTTTTTTCAGTTATTGCATTTAGTTATTTCTTCTGTTTTTTTAAATATTGTTTTTTTTTTTTGCCAGGCCTGCTCTGTACATGTTGCTACACCAGATTGTTTCCACTGGTAGGTAAACCTGGACTGCAGAACTGGGTCTTGTCTCAGTTTTTGTGCATCAGCCACGCGACCTTACAAGGGCCCAGATAGAACATGTGCAGCTCTGCAGCACTACTATACTGAAAGTGCATTTAAACTGAACACAAAGTTAGATTAGAGGCAACGCCTGAGAACAGCTTAACTTCTCAGCAACTCAGGCAGCTTTCTGAAAACGAGTCCTTGTAACTACCTTGTAAACTCCTTGTAACTTCTAGTAATTCACTACTTTTCAGGTGTTTCAGTAATGTAATACATTTTAAATATGTATCTGCATAACTTAAACTCACAAACAGCAGCCTGCTTCTCCTCAACAAATCTACTGTTTGGATGCAGGAAAGTCAA
The DNA here is from genome assembly GCF_963924715.1 of Thunnus thynnus. NCBI lineage: Eukaryota > Metazoa > Chordata > Actinopteri > Scombriformes > Scombridae > Thunnus > Thunnus thynnus. The sequence continues at coordinate 584,496 of NC_089535.1, forward strand.
AGAAAACAAGACTTGTGTGATCACATCATGTCCCAGTTTCATGTTTCTGCAGCTTACCGTGAGCTCCTGTGCTGATGTTTGACCATTCCTTCGCTAGATCATTCCTTTTGATCTTCTCTAAAATTTTCTTCACCACTTCCACAGACTGTTGGTTGTAGGTCTCTACTATCTTATCTACAGTGTCCGGCCTGTCTGCTTTTTCCAGATAACTCTTTGGGATGACTGGGGAGCCTTCCAGGGTGCCCCGCTGCTGTAGGAACCACTTAAATTTCTTGAATTCATCATCTCCCAACTCTTCCAGTGTCCTCAAAAGCTCCTCTTTGACAGCCATCATCCCCCAGACTTCCTGTTAGAATGAGAGCAAATGTTTAACTCTAAGAACCACAAAAAGTGTTAATCTTTGAGTCTCTTTAATGTCATAATTACGTCCAGAATGGAATCTCCATTCACAATAAATGCTCAATTTAATAAACACCCCGACCACTGACCAATCAGATCACTGGGAGAAAAAAAGTCGCTCCTACAGGATCCTGACATGGACAAAAGTCCTAAGTTTACGATGAAGTGACAGGTAAAAAAAATTCAATATATATTTTTATAGATCAGTAAAAACATTTTATTGTTGCATGTTTCTGGTTTTAAATCAGAGCTTCTAACAAACGGAAAGATCATTTATGACACTAAACACATAATGATGATTTTATCTGCATTTTAATAGTTGACTTGATTTTCTCCCGGAGTGAAGCTGACAGTGAGGATGATTTTACTCTCTGATTCATCGCTGCAGTCAGAATAACATCAGACAACTGTGTGATGAAAACTGCAGATAAACACCAGAGATCAATAATCCTCACTGTTAATTGGCTCCATGATTATAAATCATCAGTCATTAAATACTTTTACACTCTTTGCTTCAGCAGCAGAAACAGTCTGACGTTACTTTAAGTTTGTTATGTGACATATTCAGATGGTTTCTAAACAGTGAAAATACTCCCTCTATACTTCAGTCATATAGAATAATTCCTACATGTATTTGATTTATTTATGATTTCTAGTGTTTGTTGTATGATTACAGGCTCGTTTACATTCACTTGGTTGAATCTGCAGGTTCTTGGTTTCACTGTTTCATCTCATCTCATATGAAGAACTTCATTCATGGTTCTGATGACGTCGCTCGTTATTAACGACCCGCCTCTTTCACATGAACGCGCTCGTAGCTGGATAGGAAACCCCGGGTTGACTGAGCATTTTGATAAGCAGCTTCGTAGTTCAGGCCTCTGGCTGCTACAGAATAACCACACACACCAGACTGGTTGGTCATAACTTGATATTCTTCCTTTTTATGAATGACACGTCACGCCAGACACATTGCAGTGTAAACGCTGTTGTGTAACATTAACTATTAAACTATGTGACCATTTACAGGTGAGACAGGCTACATTAGAGTTTGGCTGAAACAGCGTCAGTCTCATCATGACTGTTACATCATCCAAAGCTGTATGTCCCCACACTTCAAAACTCACTTTGTCACCGCTGCAGCAGAAAGTTGCAGCAGGTGAACTTCATGTTCCAGGGAGGAACGCTGGTCTGTTGTTCTGGCTCTGTGTATATACACTTATCTCCTGCACACACATTAATCACAATGTGGGAACTAATTGTGTATCGTGCACACGCAACAGCATTTCAAGCCCTCATGTAGTAAAACGTGGCCTCCATACATATATTTTTTGCCTCATGTGCCAGTAGGGGCTCTGTATGTTCCAGCATAATAAGCTACTGTTAAAATATATATTTGTTATAATACGAAAAGGCTCAATGTTTAAATGTAAGTACATTTATTTAGAAATCTGCAATTTAATTTAATTGATTAAGATCAAGTACTGCCCCTTTAAGAGAGAGAGAGAGAGAGAGAGAGAGAGAGAGCGCCCTGGTGCAGCGACTGTAATAAGATAATTTAGGTTAATTAGTTCATGCAAGTGTAGCTGTGGAGACATACAGTTTCTTATCTTACAATAAATCTGTAGTACTGATGTGGATAATCTGAAGGCTACAGATGTGTAAACAGCTTCACTCCACACTGTTGAAGCCTCATATATTATAACAGCTGAAGTTATTTTGTACAGAAGGAGGACTGTGACCTTTGTCCTCCACCACTCCCAGTACAGTCATGATAGAAAGAGATCTCATCTCAAAATAAATCCACAAACTAATCTAAACAAGTGTCCTCAGCAGCAGCACTGAGGGATTGATTATTGATTAACAGCAGTAACAGTGAACAACAGAGAGACAGAGTCAGGTCGTCTTATTCCTACAAAACAACAACAACAAACACAATCTGATGAAACAAACACTGTTCTGCTTCTTACCTGTTCAATCTGATCCCTGTGAGGTCATTTCTTCTGATTCTTCAATCTGAATTATTGATCAGACTGTCACTCCTGCAGCGCTGCGTCCTGCTCTGATAAAACAGGAAGGGACTATGTTAAACAGGAAGTGCTACTGTTTAAAAACAACCTTAGCAGAGGGTGTCGGTTTGGTTTCAGCAGCACAATGAAGTCTGGTATTCAGACAAAAAATAAACTATAAAACTATCACGTTATTTATTTACATACATTTATATTACATTATAATAAAATATATCTCTGTGCCACAAGTCTTTGAAATGATTAAAAATGTGTCCTACCTGCAAATATCTGTATTAAAATCATATTTAGTTTCACTGCTGAGACCTGAGACTGAGATAACATTGTGTTTATAATGAGCCATCATAATACATATATATTATGTGGTAATTTTCTACTATTAAATTCAGATAAAACTGAAGTTATTGTGCTTGGCCTTAAACACCTTAGAAACACATTATCTAATGATAAAGCTACTCTGGATGGCATTACCCTGGCCTCCAGCACCACCGTAAGGAATCTGGGAGTTATCTTTGATCAGGATATGTCCTTTAACTCCCACATAAATCAAATCTCAAGGACTGCCTTTTTTCACTTACGTAATATCACAAAAATCAGGCACATCCTGTCCCTAAAAGATGCAGAAAAACTAGTTCACGCTTTTGTTACTTCTAGGCTGGATTATTGCAATTCCTTATTATCAGGCTGCCCTAACAAGTCTCTAAAGACTCTCCAGCTGGTCCAGAATGCAGCTGCACGTGTTCTGACTAAAACTAGAAAAAGAGATCACATTTCTCCCATTTTAGCTTCACTGCATTGGCTTCCTGTAAAATCTAGAATAGAATTTAAAATCCTCTTCATCCACCAGCTCTGACTGAACTCTGGTGAAGCAGATCACTAAACTGTTTCATGTTTTTCATTTTCTCCACACAGAATCTTCCTGATGGACAGCAGCAGACTGTAAAACTTGTTCAACCATCTCTACAGTGGAAATCTTCTGCCCACATTCAGTCTGAAGGAACCTATATATCACCAATATCACAACTTATTGATATAAAAAGGACATGATTTTGTGAGTTTGATCTGTGATGTGAAAAAGTTAACAGTGTAAAAAGGATAATGTGAGTCGTATATTTACCAGCTTTATGTTCTGCCTCAATAAAAAGCTGATGTGTGGATGTAACTTCCCATCCAGCTGTTTCATTAAGACTCATTTAATCCTCACATACTGTTCACTTTACATTTCAGAGCAGTAAAAACACTCTAAACACATTTCTGTTAGTGTTACTGACTTTTCCTAAAGTGACTCAGAGTATACAAACATGCAAATAAAATATATGAATATTTTAATATTTGTGTAGCTGATACACATTTTTTTAAAGACCAATGTACCAATTTGAGCCGTATTTGTTGTATTCTTCATATTAAATGTTCTCCTGGATCATAATATTGTGAGATTGTAAAGTTTTTTCTCCATAAACAAACAGAAGACACTCTGTCTGCTCTCTGACAGCTTCATTAAGGATGAATCACACATTTATTGATGACTGATGAGGTTTTTATGAATGTGAACTAGATCTGTGGTGTAGAAACTAATTATGAGTCAGAATATGAACAGTATGTGAGGGTTCAGACTTTATCAGGTTTCTAACAGACTCTGTGTCTGACAGAGATGTTTGCTGGAGTTAAAACACTGTGGAGTCTCAGTTTGATCCAACTTTTTATTTCAGGGTTGAAAGTGAAGCAGCAGTGATGTTTCCTGTTGAACAGCAGGTGGAGCTACAGAGCTAAAGGTCACAACAACAGAAGCAGAGGTCAAAGTAACTGAAAGCTGTTTCACTTCATATGACTGACTGTGACAGTTACACCTCTCCCTGCAACTGTCAATCATTCTACCTGTAACTGTCAATCATTCTACCTGCAGCTGTCAAAAAGATGCAGAAAAACTAGTTCACGCATTTGTTACTTCTAGGCTGGATTATTGTAATTCCTTATTATCAGGCTGCTCTAACAAGTCTCTAAAGACTCTCCAGCTGGTCCAGAATGCAGCTGCACGTGTTCTGACTAAAACTAGAAAAAGAGACCACATTTCTCCCATTTTAGCTTCACTACATTGGCTTCCTATAAAATTTAGAATAGAATTTAAAATCCTTCTCCTAACTTACAAAGCCCTTAATGGTCAGACACCATCATATCTTGAAGAGCTCATAATACCGTATTATCCCACTAGAACACTGCGCTCCCAGTATGCAGCTTACTGGTGGTCCCTACAGTCTTTAAAAGTAGAATGGGAGGCAGAGCCTTCAGCTATCAGGCTCCTCTTCTATGGAACCATCTACCGGATTCAGTCCGGGGTGCAGACACCCTCTCTATGTTTAAGAGTCGGCTTAAAACTTTCCTTTTTGATAAAGCTTATAGTTAGGGCCGACCAGGCTCGCCTTGGATCAGCCCTTAGTTATGCTGCTATAGGCCTAGACTACTGGGGGACTTCCCATGATGCACTGAGCTCCTCTCTCCTCCTCCTCCTCTCCATCTGTATGCATTCATGTACCATTAATGCATGTTACTAACTTTGCTTCTTCCACAGAGTTCTTTGTGCTTTCTCATCCACAGGAAACCCCATAACCATTCTGACATGTTGATGTCTTTCTTCTGTCCTTCACCAGCTGTTCCTGTTGTTGTTGCTGTTTGTTGCTGCTAGTCATGTATCTATTGTTGCTGTTCTTCTTGTTGTTATTATTCTGCTTCTCTGTGTCCCCACCATCTCTCTCTCAACCCAACCGGTCAAAGCAGATGGCCGCCCACCAAGAGCCGGGTTCTGCTTGAGGTTTCTACCCGTTAAAGGGGAGTTTTTCCTTACCGCTGTCGCCAAGTGCTGCTCATGGGGGAATTGTTGGGTCTCTGTAAATTAAAGAGTTCGGTCTTGACCTGCTCTATGTGAAAAGTGCCTTGAGATGACTTTTGTTGTGATATGGCGCTATATAAATATAACTGAATTGAATTGAAAATAAAACAAAATTTAATATAGACTGATTTGTTCATTTAAGTACATCTATATTTATGTAAATGTGGTGATATGTGTACATATAGAGCCCCAGAGGCAGCGCTGCTGTTCTGTCCAGTAAAAACATGAAGCTTCACTTTACATTCAAAGAAACCAATGTTGCAGCTACAATTATTAGATTTCTGTGAGACCAACATTTATTTTCCAGAAGGAATTATATCATATGTCAGAATGCTGCAGAGACAGTAGAACCAGCGGTAAGAGCTGCACAGATCAGTTCATGGATCATGTTCTCCCCGGGATGACGACATGTTGACAGTCTGATCATCACAGGACTCGGGCTGCTAGCAGCTGAGATGACCGGCAGCTTTCACCCAGCGGCTCCTAACATCTCCGAAAATGTCGCAGCAGATTTACAAACAGACGTTATTTGGATAAACTAGCCAATTGTTGAAATCTAAATGTTATTTTCTCACCTGAAAAAATATTAAAACGTAATAAAATGACATATTAAAAGTCCTACAGTGGAAATTACGACTCCTCCTCCATTGCGTAGTGTGAAGAGACGCAATGCATTGTGGGGCAGTTGAGTATGTCCAGTAAACTCACGCCGCATACTCAGAAATTCTTGATAATCTAGTTTACATCCGGGTATTTCTCACATACACAAAATCCACAAACTATGCAGTTGGAACCCACTACATACTTAATTTGACGTCATACTTAGTATGAATACTACGTTAGTATGTCATTTCAAACACAGCCTTAGTTTGGGCTTTTACTGAGGGATGAAAGCGCACCGCTGTAAAGGAAAGCGGTGTCTTGGATATATAACAAAACTAGAGCATTATTGTGAAATGAAATGCGGCACAATAATAATTTTATCTCAATTATCTTGTTTTCATAATTGTTGGAAGCCAAAATTTTAATTAAAATAAATGCAGCCCTACTTCTTAATATCTGTAATATCTAATGATTTTTCGTATGTGACCTTATTGCTGCTGATTCTGTAATATCTTTTTTTATTAAACAGCTATTAGACATGTATTGATGAAAAACTAGCTGTAACAGGTCATTGGGCCATATTGCATGATAGTTATTTAAAAATGTGTTGTGTATATAGTAGGAAGAGGCCCAGATTAAAACAAAAATGGTTTGTCTCGGGTAAATATTAGTACCCTGTAGAAAAAAAAAGGTTGTAATACCTTGTTTGTTCATATTTCATGGTTTTAATCTAAAAACAGGAAATGTGAGTGCAATATGTGGACTCAGAGATGAACAGTCAGAAAGCATGGTTCAACAATAAGGATTGCCCAGTTGCCCTGGGCAAGTAAAATGCCACATTGGGCTGGTAAATCTAGCAACTCACTTACCCGATCGGGCAAGTGGTAAAAAAAAAAAAACAAACAGAAAAAAACGTTTCAATCATTTTTTTGTTCATCGTCATATCTTAAATTATGTTCTTGTTCTCTGTCACACTCTGTCACCCACGCTGCATGCAGTTTAGAGACGGGCCCTGACTTCAGTCCGTCATTTTCCGTTAATACTGTTTATTCGCGCAGGTTTTCAAAGCATTACACTTCAATAACAGACCGTCAGGTAAAACTATCACCTGCGCAGCATCAGTCAAGCTTCATTCTGAAATGTACAACAAGTCTGGTGGAGATTAATGATCTCACTCAATAGTTACTGAGGATTAACCGGAATATCCAACATCAAACTGTCTCCACACCACGGTGTTCGTAGTAGTGTTACAGTAATTAATAAAAATATGGAGATTATTACAATATATGAGATTGTAAGGACAGCTGGACTCACCTGCGCAGGTAACCCGCTAACAGAACCCTAAACAAACTGGTACATTATTCAATTTTTCAATTGTTCAAACTCTTCACCTCTATTTCATCTTCTTACTTTCGTCTCTGTCGAGTTTCCGAGACGCGCGTCCAAAGAGGAGTTCACACCGGAAACACGTCAGCTGCTTCAAAATAACAGCACAAGAGTTTTCTTAAAATCGTAAAACTAAGAAAACTGTGGGAGGTTTTAACGGCCGAAACTAAATACATTAACACATAACAATTATATAATTAACCCTCTGGTCTTGTTCAAAATCACTATCCTTTCTGTTTGTTTGTGGCCAAAAATGGCCATTCTGTAGCCTAATTGTGTAGAGTCTGTAATTTTTTTAAATTTTGATGTTATTTGCTACTTTTACTGCATAAAGTTTTTAACCAACATCAGTTCTTGTCATAAGTATAAAATATCCATTCCTTTTTAGTATTTTAACCCTTCAGATGCTGTAATGCTGTAAATAACATAGAATTAAAAAGTGCAGTTTTAATGGGTTTCAATGGGCCAAAAGTGGCCACGATAGAACCAAGTGGTAGTATTGGATGTATACAGCATATTATAGACATATTTAAAGAGCTGAAGTTAAAAATAGAAAAATCAGAAAAAAATCCACACCCTTGGGAAATTTTATGTCATTTACATTAACACAGCTAAAATGGTTAAAAAAAGAAAAGAGAAAAAGAAAGCAAAGTGGCCACAAATGGCCAGCATAGAGACCAGAGGGTTAAATGCTTAAATGAATGAATAAATGAATAATTGAAATAAAAAATTATATAATTTAATGTTTAACTGTCACCATAAATAAAAAAGATCGCAAATTAAATTAGACATTAAATACATAAATGTTAAATTTATGTGTATTTACATATTCATTTAAACATGCTGCTGCGGCGCTTCTGCTGCAGCTTTATCTTTTTACAGAGTTTGGCTTTGTTAACGGCATCAATAATAGCATGTTTCATATCATTTAATTATAAATATCATTTATATTTAGTTTAGACAGCAAAAGGTTAAGAAGCATGTGCTCAATTGTTAAAAATAAATAAATAATATATGAGGTGAAAGCAGCTTTCTTTCTGATGGGTATGGTGGCGTCTGGTTGGGGATACTTCTGTGTCAGCCAGCCAGTTTAACACCCGCTTTCACCGCTCCAAGTGAAGAAAATCCCTCCAGACGACAACAAGTTCCCCAAATGAGTCAAACAGCTGACGTAATCTCTGTTTGTAAAACAGTAAAATGTTTTTTGTCATAAAATCAATGTGCATAATCATGAGTACGAGCTTCATTCTGTCTAAAGACAAAAGACAGTCTTTATGTTTCTTTTAGAGCTGCAACGATTCATCAACTTCAACTATTTTGATCATTTTTAAACAAAGACGAGACAATTCATGACGTTTTATAGACAAAATGATTCATTGATTAGATTTATTAGTCTTGGTGGAAATAATCATGAGTTACAGCTCTAGTTTATTTTTAAAGAAAATGCTCCTGCTACCTCCCTGCTCAGGTAAACAGGCTCCCACCTGATTCTCACAAGGCAAACCAGACACTAACAAACCAAATCTGTTAAAATAAAGAGATCAAACAACAGAGACAAACACTGGTTATTAATATTTATGAATAAAACAAACTAAACACAGAACATCAAATAATGAGCATTCAGCTACTGTTACATCATAATTATAATAATAATAATGAAGATAATAATGATAATACTACAACTAATAATACTAATAAATGATAATAGTACTAAAAATACTATTAGTTAGTGAGACTGAGGGTTTGAATTTGTAAAGAGTGAAACTATTTAGTCAAAGTCAATGTTAAACTGGTGTTAAATATGAAATCAGGAAACACTTGAATGTTAAAGTTGAAAGTCTGTCTCACCTGTCTGTCTCTCACCTGTCTGCCTGAACAGTGAAACCAAAGACCAGAAGAGAAAGCAGCGACAGTATGGACAAACATATAAACTGTGAGTTACACTTAACTTCATTAAATCAGAAACTAAACTTCCAACATGCAGTTTTTAAACATACACGTTTATCTGTGAACCCTGATGGTTCATATCAGACTAAAATTTATTCTATATACATGTGTGTGTGTGTGTGTATACAGTATATACAGGATGTAGGATCATGTGATTAATAAGCTCCAGAATGAGCTGTTTTGTTTTGTCAGAGAAGAAAGAAGCAAGATTGGTGAAATTAAAGGAGAACCATTTTGGTCATGACTGTAAATGTTAATGAGCTCGTTAAGGTCAGTTGAGACGTCAATCTGAATGGACAACAGAAGAAGATCTGAGAGCTTTCCTTAGAGCATTGTATCCATTTACCAGTGGTGGGTAATGTAAGCAGGTAGGCAGGTTTTGACAAAGAAGAAGAAAGTGTGGAATATAAAGGAGTCTGATGATGTCACAGATCTGGTGTGTCTCTTGTTGCAGTGAGGCTGGTTCTTGTTGGGAGGATTGGAGAAGGAAAGAGCTCCAGTGGAAACACCATACTGGGAAAAGACGCCTTCAGAATTACTGCTGGTTATTCCTCAGGTAACACGCATACGCTGACCTGTAACCATGGTAACTGCATATAACATTGACCTGTACCCATGGTAACTAAGGACTAAAATGTTTGTTTTTGTTGACTTCAAGTAATAAAAATCAAATGACTCAAAGTGGACTAAAAACCAATAAATGCATCTTGATCAAAGACTAAAACGGAAAGTCAGGTACCAGAGTGAAGACGGGAGTGAAGTTTTCCTGATACAGAAAAGGTCGTCAACAAATGTTTTTGTTTGTTTTGTTTCTGTCTGAGAAAGTGAATAAATGGGAGACAAAATGTTCAGACAGAACATGAAGGGAAACCGCTGCATGCACAGTGAATGAAAGATGATTTAGACGAGTCTCTGAGTGTTGTCATGGTGATGCTGTTGGTGAATAAAATGTGTTTGTCTCCTCAGTGACGGCTGAATGCAGCAAAGAGAAAAATGAAATCGATAACAGAGAGGTTTCTGTGGTCGACACTCCCGGCATCTTCGACACTTTGCAGACCGATGACACAGTGGAGAGAGAGATCTACAAATGCATCAACATGTCGGCCCCGGGGCCCCACGCCATCCTGCTGGTCATCAAGGTGGGGCGCTTTACACGCGAGGGACAAGACGCTGTGAGGACGGTGGAGAAGATCTTTGGGGAGGATTTCTGGAGGTACACCATCATCCTCTTCACCCATGGAGACACAGTCACAGACTTTGAAAAGATGCTGAAGGAGGATGTTGGACCAGAGCTGCAGGAGGTCCTGGAGAAGGTGGACAACAGATATCACGTCTTCAACAACAACAAAGCCAACAATCGTGGTCAGGTCTTGGATCTGCTGGAGAAGGTGGAGAAGATGGTGGCTGCCAATGGAGGACAGTTTTACTCCAACTCCACCTACCAGGAGAGGGAGGAAATGCTGGATCAGAAGGAGGCAGAGCTCAGAAAGTTCTATGAGAACAAACTAAAGGAGGAAATAGAAGCTGTGAAGAGAAAGTACGAGAAGATGCTGAGTGAAGCTCAACACGAGCGTCAGCAGGTGGAGGAACGACTGCAGGCTGAGCTGCAGGAACTGAAGCGTTACTATCACGCTTTAGAGAGCGGAGTCCGTCATGTTGTCGAGCAGGCAGCGACAGCTGACCTCCCTGATGAAATAATGAAAAGGTTTCATGAGACTTTGAGGCTGAACTGAACTTTCCTGCAGCTGCATTACTGTCCCTGTACTGTACCTTTAGTCTTGGTTCTGTTTGTTTCATCAGACTGAATCATCACAAACACTGACGGCCTCTTTAGACGACAGTTGTCATGAGGCTGATGCAGCACTTGGCCTCTATTTTTATTTTTTTTAATGTTTTTTATTGTGAAAGGAGATCCGCAGGACTGACGTTTTGTATTTAATCACTGTTTTCTTGTTTGAATTTTTTTATTTCGGTCTGCAGTAAATAACAGAAATTAAACATGTATAAATATACAAAGATTTCTGCAGCCTGAAAAAGGTTCAGAATGAAGCTGCAGCTTATAATGCCGACATTTTAACACGTCATGTTTAACCTTGAAAGATGACATCACACAACAAAACAGAAAAGCAACTTACACATCCTGCACTGCCCTTCTATGCCACTGTTATTTCTGATCATCTTTTTTCATATTTGTTCAGTATGCTGTTTTTAAAACATTTGTTTGAACGTGTTAGGTCTCACTGGCCGACCACGTTTCAAGACTCTAAGAAACAACAGGAGTCCTCAAGAAACTCAATCTCTCCAGAGTCTATGGTTGTTTGCACCTTAGAGTGAACCCCACCCATGGACCCAGGTTAACAAAACTAGAGATCCCCCTCTTATCACTCTCTTTCTCCTCACGGCTGCTGCTGGAGCAGCTCTCTGCTCTCTTGTGTGGTCTGCTCACAGCAGACACACACAGAACTCTTTTTCTTTGCGGCAGAAGACGCAAGAGCCTAAGTCTCAGTAACTAAGTTATGTAGTGCCAGCAGCTGACACACAAGTCTGCTGGCTGATTTAACAAGTACAGGAGCCACAAAGCAGAGTTAGCTTGCCGTTAACTCTATAAGGAAGGCACAAAGGAGTGACCTGGGCCCTCTGACCTGCCCGACTGGAGCACCATCTACCCAACAAGGCCTGCATCCTTCAGCCTTGGAACCAACCTCTTCTCAGCCTGACTCATACACGGATTCACCGGCTAAGAATCAGAACACCACATGTCTTTCTTCATGGACTGGTAACAACTGGGCATAGCCTAGCAACACAGTGAAGCATAGTACGGCTAAGCAAGAATGTTTAACTCAAACAATGTACTGTACGTGTATTGATTTGGTTGAGGTTATACATTGAACTGTTGTTGTTATGTCCATGTTGCCTATAGTCAGGTTACTGCATAGCCACACCGCTAGGTTAATGTTAGCATGCTTAACACATGTTACATCCAGTAACTAGGCCTTGCATGCAACTAACCTCATTTTAACCTGGCACCTTTAGCCTACACCAATTGGCCTTGAATAGAGAACCACACAGTTAAGAGGTTTAAACCCAACTTTGCAAACTTTACTTCAGGCAGCACATGTGGTTCAAGACACCACATGGTCTGGCCTTTTATCTCTGTAGTTCTCTCTGTCGGCCATATTGTCGGCATGCCATGTGCTCAGTCACCAGGTAACTGCAGCCATCTGTCCATTTTCTTCCACACACACACACATACACACATACATATATGTATGTATGTATGTATGTATATGTGTGTGTATATATATATATATACACACACACATATACATACATACACATCGGTAGGTGGAGATCTCTGCTTATCTGGTAACACAAGACTACGTGTGTTGCTGCCCACACAGTACATTATGTTTTATGATAAAGTCATCTGATCTTTTATGAATATTTTTTCCAGTATTTTAGAGAACTGAGAGAGCAAAGAAACAGGTTTGTAATTAGAGAATACATATGTATCTCCTGCCTTATATATCACTATGACTTTGGCTGTTTTCATTTTGCTGGGAAATGAACCAGTTTGTAGAAAGTGATTACAAATATGTGTTTCACCACACTCAATAATATTTTTAACAATAGACATATCAATACAATTCCAGTCTGTAGATTTCTTATTCTTAAATGTTTTACTAATATTAATCATTTCTTTTTCATCTCTTCCCCTAAAACATAACAACATAAACATTATTACGGATTATTTACATTTATTTGCATGTATATTTTTACTTTCCACATCATCTTTACTGATGGTCCAATATTAACAAAAAAATCATTAAATTCATATGCAACTAAATCCATTTCATGAATAGTTGTATTATTCTTTGTCAGGAAATGATTTGGGTATCCTGTTTTTTCAGTTCCATTTTCATTCAATAATGACTAATAATCCCTTTTGCTGCTTTTCATAATTCTTGACAGTTTGTTTTTATATTTCTCATATTAATGTTCAGCTTCTTTGGTTCTTTTTTTTAAAGATTCTTTATATAATAAATGTTTCTTCTTGCATACATTTAGTACTCCTTTAGACAGCCACGGCTTTTCAGAAAATTTCTGTTTCACTAATTTCTTTACTAGAGTTTTCTTCATAGAGCAATTGTTGTGGACAAAACTGTCTCATAGGCTTCATTTACATCTTCCACATAGACTTTATTACAATCCTGTTTCATTTGGTCTTTAAAAGAATTAATTGAATCTTGTGTTTTGTGTCTAATTAGGTCGTTAGTTTTATTGTCCTTGTTGGTCCTAATGCAGATCTGAATGACTGCAAAGACCAGCAGATGATCACTTTTGTCATTTATTAGTAATCCACGTACTACTATCTTATCAATAACATTGTTAAATATATTGTCGATTAGTGTAGCACCGTGTGATGAGTTAATGAACTTTGTAGTTGTATTGTGGTCAAGTGGGTTTAACAAATCAATACTGGGATCAGACAAAGATTCTTTCTTATTGTTTATGTCTTCATAAAGCCCCGATAACTTACCCTTAAATGTATCAATGCATAATCCTGACCCTTCTATATACACAGCTTATTAATATATTTTTTGATTTGTTAATCTCAATTTCAACAGACATTCCATGACATTGTCTATAATGACTGACATTACTAACAGATTTACTTTCATAACTTATATCAATATATAAATCAACTCCTCCACCCTTTTATGAGTCATATTAATAAAAAATATCTCATATCTCTCAATTTCAACGATAGCATCTTACGCCTTGTTAAGCCGAGTCTCAGAGATCACTGTTACTGTGAATTGTCTTTAAAAATGTTGTATTTTTGAAAAGTTTGTATTAAGGTTCCTGCTATTAAAATGTATTATTGATATTACTCCATCCTTTTTCACATTCCTATTGAACTATTCTTCAGTGTAGTACTCACAATCACTATGATGTTGTGATTAAAAAATATTCTCAGGATCAATATCTGTCTCCACATCTTATAATTTATGTACTTAGTCAAATGTTTTCAGTCCCAGGTTTTCATGTTCTGTGTTGCAAACAGCATCAGAGATGAACAGAATCAGTCTCTGTAGACTCTGTGTGAAACACATTCAGTGACATTCAGTTTTAATCAATGATTAAAAGTCACAGGAAACACTGAGACACAGGAACATACGCAGAACAAAAGCAGGGTATGAACGCAGTACAAACACAGATGACTCTACAAAGAACGAACTGAAAACTGGACTATAAATCCCAAGTCTCTTCAATTGCATCCACGTTTCCCTCACTTGCGTCTTTTCCTTGCGTCTTAGTCTCTCCCACCGTAGATGCATGGAGAGATGCAAGGAAACCAAGCGAGGAGAGAGGAAACGAGGAAATGTGTTTTAAGAGACATGAGACGTCCTTTCCTCTGAAGCGTCATGTGAAGCGACGTCAGTTTCTGATGACGACGGCAGCTGATCACAGCTGAATCAGCTGTCAGTCGGCTTTAACAGCTCTAGAAACTTCTGATGGAGTTTGTGTCTGCACACAGGCGCACTGTGCTAATACTAATAAAGGTTCTCAGAGTTATCACCGCTAGAGCAGCTGTTTCCTCTCTGCAGCCTGTTTCCTGTTTAACAAACACCTAAATAAAAACCTGCATTCTGTATTTATACTGTGTCCTGCTCAGACGCACAGGAACCATTTCTACTGACAGAATGTGTTTATACTATTTATTGATTATTTGCATCTGTATTTATTGATAATCCTGATAGTGGATTCATCATTCAATAACCCAGAATATGATCAGGGTGTCTCCTGAACACTGGGAAATATGTATTTGGCTAAATGTTTCAGGGCAAATGGAAATGATAGCTATATATCATATCAAACCCGACGCTCAGCCTCACATGTGACTGAATGGAAATGATAATAAATTACGTAAAATATAAATGTGTTTAACTGTTATTATGGATCAAATTAAAGTCAGGAAGAGTCTGTCTGTCAGAAAGAAACAGTTTAATGGAGGAAATAACATCATGAAAAGAAAAATCTTTCTTATAAATGAAAAAAGTTGTTTACGGTTCTTTTGTTGATCAGACCGACAATTAACAGATTTTTAACTATGATGAATCAGAAAACAAATAGGCTAAAACATAAAACTTGGGGATGATACACTTAAATTTAATCTATAATCTGTCTCCACTTCGGTATGAAACTGCAGTGACGTATCAGATCAGTCTGATCAGCTGCAGCGTCCAATCAATAACTGATATCCAATAAGGGGGCGTGTCGGCTGGTAAAAGACTTCCGTGAAGGCTGCTCTCGTGTTTCCTCGCTCCTCAGAGCAAAATGAGAGATTTAGGATGCCTGTCAAAATGGCGCATCAGGAACAACTTCCGGTTCAGGCGAGGAGCCATAAAATAAGAGACTTGAGACGTACCCAGGGAGTGATTGCAAACTAAACACAGGTGAGGGAAACGAGACACAGGTGAAACACCTGAGGTAATCAAACACAGGAAGTAAAGGTGACAAGACACAAGGAGAAAATATTTCAAAATAAAACAAGAACTAACGTAAACAGACAACAGGTGACACAAAAACACAGGGGGAATAAAGGAATACACAAGGGAAACACAGAAAAAACCAAAGCCAGGCAACGTAAATGCAACACTGAAAACTCAAGAGAACAAAATACACAAAGAGTCCAAAAATAACAGATAAAGTCCCAGCAGGACATGACAGGCAGTGAGGTAAACCACTGTGAGTGAGCTGCTGCTTGATATTTGTAAGTGATAGTGATATGATTGATATTATACATTTATAGTTACAGGCACATTCAGTACCTTGGTTGTCCCATGATGTTTACTACACTGCTGCATCACACCGAGTCATCACCGCCAGTCTGGATGATAACCAAACCCCTCTGTCCTCATCGTGGAGAAGGTGCACTCTGCTTTTCCAGCCCGCCCTGAACATCTCTCCACTCCTCTCATTCATATTCTCTGTCTGCCATTTTGCCTGTGCAGGAATAAACAGGAAAGAGGTCCGTGTGTCACAAACTGTGGCAAAAACCCAGACTGAGATGCATATTCTGAATGTAAACATGTCCAAAGAATGCTCCTAAAACCAGAATAATACCTGCATATCCCACATGTCTGAATTGTAAAATGCTACATTCAGAATAAGGCCTAATTCGGAATATCCAAATGGAATATGCTGCTTACACAACCTGCGGCTGTGGCTTGGGAGGTAGAGCAGGTCGTCCACTAATCGGGAGTTCAGTGGTTTGATTTCCGACTCCTCCAGTCCACGTGTCAAAGTGTGAATGTGAATGTGTGTGAATGATTAGTTGCAGGTTGGGACCTGCAACTAGTGATGAATGTGTGATGACTCATTGAATGTGTGTTAATGGGTGAATGTGACTCATAGTGTAAAAGCACTTTGAGTGGTCGAGGATATTCCACTTCTTCACCCTGAAAAGCTCTTTGGTTGCTTTGACCATGTTTAGGATGGTGTCCTACTGAATAATGAAGTGTCATGTAGTTGAATGTGAGCACACAGAATGCTCCTGTATACCTCTGCATTCATCCTGTTGCTTCTGTCAGCAGTGAAATCATCAATAAATGCCATCAGGCCAGTTCCACCAGCAGCTGTACCATGTTTGACAGATGAGGTGTTATGCTTTCCGGAGTTTTCTCCACACTTTCCTCTTTCCATCATTTTGATAGACGTTGATCTTTGTTTCATCAGTCCACAGAACTTTGTTCTCTACCTCTTTCATGTTCTATGTTTGTGTGAACTGCAGTCTTTCTGTTTTTGAGGATCACCAGGGGTTTTGCATCTTGTGGTGAATCCTCTGAGGTTCTGCTCATCAAGTCTTCTCTTGATTGTTGACAAGGAAACATGTCCACCTTCATCCTCAACATATTGAAACTGGTTATCAAGTGCAAAGTCATGAAGCTGATTCATCAAAGTCTACTCGAACAATCCAAATATAAGATGATGTTAATATGTAACTTTTTATGATGTGACAAAGACGGAAACAGTCAGTCTTCACCTATTTATCAAGTTCAATGTGATGTTTAAATGCTGCTTTACAGTGGCAGAGCTACACAGAGGTCTGGTAACCTCACTTCTTTATAACTCCAACATGTTTTACTTTTCAAACTTGTCTTCAGCTCAAGTGACATCATCAGTGACATCATCAGCCCCCTCTTTATACTACAGTTTACACAGAGAACAGCTGTTGGGTTTTTCCATTGACACTTTGGGTGATGCCGAAACAAACCATGATGTGTTGATTTGCCTTTTTATTACCAATTTAAACGTTGTGCCAAGTTGCGTCCGAGATGGACCTAACCCTCAAACAAGTGTGTGTTGCAAGACTAAACTCATGTCTGTGCTGGAGACCAGAGAGAAGCTGATGAACACATTTCCTGCTGCTTCATATTAAAAGCTTTTAAAGGTAGAGTCAGTCATTCTGGAGAAAGATAGTTGATATTTGAATTAAACACTCAAATAAATACCCCCCTCCCTTCATGCTCCTTCAGAGGCTTCATGTATTGATGAGGCTTAAACACTGAGTGCTCTCGTCAGAAGAACTTTACCTGGCAGTTGCATCATTAAACCACCTGTGGTTTCCAGGCTCTGGCCTGTTACATTAGACTGTCCTCTTGTGGTGTCAACTGTATACAACAGCACATATCAACACATCTCCCTTTTCTCCAATAAAGAATAGCTTATATAAGCTCTGAACTTAAAGCTGTTGTTACCATTATAACCTAAATATTCTGCCCTTCATCACAAGGTAATACAACATAAAGTCTCTATATCTTCACAAAAGTTTCCAATTTTCACAAAAACCCTTCACCATCGTAAGTCTGTATACTGTAAACCACATATATACATTTCAACCTTCTCTCTCTTCTATGTCTTTCACATACACGACCCCTGTACATCTCTACAATCAGTCTCTCTGTCAACAGTCCTTCAGTTTCATCGTTGAGCCCTTTTAACTTTTCACCCACACTGAGTATCAATCATCTGATTACCAACAGCTGCAGCGACTGTAGTCAGAGGCGTCAGTCTAACAACCAAAAACTCAATTATACAAACATTCAGAACACACATACACACAGAATGTCACATCAGCATGAGAGGGACAGACTTTTTAATGTAGATCTGATATTCATTTAAATAAATATCCTCCTGTTTGGTGCTCCAGCTGGAGGCGCTCACCTCAGCCTGAACATGCTTCATGTCAAACATCTGGCCCATCCAACACGGGATTACAAGACAACACAGAACCTGCATCGTCCTGTAACACAGACTGAATACAAAACATGTACAGAAGCATGTGGAGAAACTGACTGACAGAACTCTGATATTTGAATAATAAGCTTTTGCCACCATGAAAGTTCTTGCGAGAGTTCAATTGGTTGTTTATATTTGTTATCGGAGGCATTCCCAGCTGTTAAATCAGAGACCCCCCCCCTCAGTTTATTTTCTTGTGTAATTTAGTTTAAAGGGTTCATTTGCATAATTAATTCATCTAATGGGTTAAAATTCAACTGCATAAAAGTTAATGTCTGCAGGCGATGTAGATCATTCAGAATGTCTTTCCAGGATACAGTGATAGTGAGTTTCTATTTTATTCAGTATTGTTTGTGGATGTGCTGTATAGCTCCCACCACCAGGTTATGCTGTTGAGTCAGAACAAGTGAGTTGTGAAGGAGAAGAAGAAAACCATTATTGTTGTTGTTGTTGTTGTTGTTGTTGTTGTACATTGAGGTTGAGAGAAGAAGATACTTGCTTTTAGCAGCAGAGAAATGGAAATGGCAGACTGTGAGAGTGAACATATACCGCTTTGTTAACTTAAAGATATTGCTATTTGCACTTGGCTGCAACATTTTGCTGCTCATTTATTTCATGTTCATCTAGTACTTGTACTGCAGGAGCAGCTCTCCAAAAACAAACATAGAATATAATAAATGAAGCAGAGTGTGTCTCTTCTCCCAGGCTTTAACTGTAACTGACTAGTTTATATGTTTCATATGTGGGCAGCCGTCTGTCTGTTGAATATGTTGATGTGTTGAAACATGTTGAAATATGAATCAGGAAAATAAAGTTCAGGTCACTGCAGGTGAAGAGTTTCATGTTCAACATCTGACAGACAGTAAAATGTTGGACTGCACGTGGGCAACAATAACCTGAAGGCATCAAGGCTGCAGCTGCAGCTGGTAGAGTTACAGCTGCTCTGCACGGACTGCAAGGATCAGAGCATGATGGGAAACACCTGCTGTCTGTCAGGTATTGGATCAACAACATGATGGTTTATAGAGACTTCATTTCTTGTTTGACTGTAAAGATTCTGATTCTTATGATGTTAAAAGAATAAATGTGTGTGATTGATGATAACATTGATCAGCTTCTTCTTCCTCTTCTTCTTCTTCTTCTTCTTCTTCTTCTTCCTCTTCTTCTTCTTCTTCTTCTTCTTCTTCTTCTTCTTCTTCTTCTTCTTCTTCTTCTTCTTCTTCCTCTTCTTCTTCCTCTTCTTTTTCTTCTTCTTCTTCATCTTCTTCTTCTTCTGTGTTCCCTGTATTTTGACTTTTGATTGAGTTTAATTAGTCTGACCAGCAGCTGATTTCTGGTCGGCATGTTAGTTGTCCGCCAGTTATCGGTTGAATTTCTATGTAAAATAATTTAAAGTCCCATTCCACTTCTTCTTGTTCCATTAGCTGGATGTTGTTCTCTCTCTGTGCAGAGTTTGTTTTACCTTCATCTGCTGAAAGTTTCTGAGTTCATTGAAAATCCAATTTTAAGGGGCGGGGCCTACGAGCAGGATGTGTGACATCACAAATAGTTTGGAACCAATCACGGTTCAGTATTCAACTGACACAGTGTGACTGTTTCGGTGAAATCATGTGACCTGCTGCCTCCCTGTTGTTAAGTTGTGTGTCTGTTTTTGTTACTGAGCACATTAAATTAAAATACTGTTCAAATGACCAAACCTGTTTACAGTGTTTGGACACTATAAATAACCACAGCCGTGTGTAATGACAGCTGTTCTGTTTGTGCGTGTGTGTGTGTGTGTGTGTGTTTGTGTGTGTGTCTGTGTTTGTGTGTTTGTGTGTGTGTGTGTGTCTGTGTTTGTGTATTTGTGTGTGTCTGTGTTTGTGTGTGTGTGTGTGTTTGTTTGTTTGTGTGTGTGTTTGTGTGTGTGTCTGTGTTTGTGTGTGTGTCTGTGTTTGTGTGTGTGTGTTTGTGTGTTTGTTTGTGTGTTTGTGTGTTTGTGTGTGTGTGTGTGTGTCTGTGTTTGTGTGTGTGTGTGTGTGTGTGTGTTTGTTTGTGTGTGTGTTTGTGTGTGTGTGTGTGTGTGTGTATGTATGTGTGTGTGTTTGTTTGTGTGTGTGTTTGTGTTTGTGTGTGTGTGTGTGTGTGTGTGTGTGTGTGTTTGTGTTTGTGTGTGTGTGTGTGTTTGTGTGTGTGTGTGTGTGTCTGTGTTTGTGTGTGTGTGTTGAGGAGGAATACCTTTTGGGAGCAGACTTAATCAATAGAGAACACACATTTGGTTTGAAGACTTGATAATCAAATGACGTCTGAGACAACTCTTTGATCAAACATATGCCAATTTTGTGTCCTTTCCACCTCCTGACTTCTACTGACCTGACCCCTCCCGACTTGCCCCTGGCAAACCTTGATCTTGTATGTAAATGCCCTCCCCTCCCATCTTTGGTTCACCAATTGTTGGTCACTACTTTGATCCTTACTGTAGCTTTTGTTCACCATTTGGTGCTTTGATCTTTACTGTATAAAGTCTCTCCATTTCTTCTGCTCTGGGTCAGTCTACTGTATCAGACCAGCTCTGTGTCAGTAAGCTCACCGCATTTCCAGAATGCTATTAAACCACTTCCACCACAGCAAACTTTGAACAAGGACTTGAGTGAATTTTCTTCAACAAATGGTGCCGTGACCCGGATGGCAAGAGACCTTCAACGGAGACTCCTTTCCCAGACCAAAAAGCTTAAAATTTGTTGCAACATAAAAATAAAAAAAAATAGGAAAACGTGAAATAAAAATAAAAAAATAAAAAATTGAAGTACGGGAAATAAATGTTGCAGGAAAAACATTTACAACAAATAAGATGTGGTAAAGAAAGAAATTAGCCACAAATGTAAAATCCTACGCAACTAAGAGTCTAGAAAGAAATAACACAACGCAGAGTTTAAACTAGTGCAACTAGTGTAATGACTAAAAAGAAATAACACAACGCAGAGTTGTGTACTGTGAGAAATGTTTAATCTGTCAACAGTACAACCCCGGGAAAACAGTAAAAACAACAATGTCGACACATCCCCCCCTCAGGGACCCTTTGAAGCTCAACAGCTACATTTTATTCATATGCTGAAGTGTGATGGATATGATAATGTTCTTGTATGTATAGATATGTTCTCAAACTGGCCTGAAGCCTGGCCTTGCAAAAAGGCTGACTCTGCTTCTGTAGTGAAATGCTTGCTGAAAGACATTGTTCCAAGATTCAGCATCCCACAGAGCATCAACTCAGACAGAGGAACTCATTTCACTGGACAAATAATGACTGAACTCTGTAACTCACTGGGAATTAAACTAAGACTACATTGTCCATACCATCCTCAGTCTGCAGGGCTAGTTGAACGACAAAATGATGTTCTGAAAAACAAACTAGCCAAACTGTGTGCTGAAACAGGTCAAAAATGGACATCACTATTGCCATTGGCCCTAATGTCAATGAGGTCCACACCCATCAGGAAACACAAACTTACACCTCATGAGATTATTCCAGGTAGACCAATGACTGTACCAAGTAATTCAATACTATGCATGAAGAAGATGGATCTTCATGCTATGGATGAATCAATGATATCACTCTGCTCTGCCCTAACCTCTGCTGTTCAGTCAATCCACAGGCAAGTAAAAGCTGTCCAGTCTCCTCTTAGTGACCAGCCGTGCCATAACATCCAACCAGGGGACTGAGTCTGCATCAGAGAGTTCCGACGAAAAAGCCCTGAAACCCCGCTGCTCCAAACCACAAAATGTCCTGCTTACCACCATCACAGCAATCAAGTGTGAGGGTCGCCCCACGTGGGTCCACACATCCCACTGTAAGAAGATGCCAAAAATCTCAATTTATTATAAAGAACCAAATGTAAGGGGGGCTGATTAAGGGCGTGCATGTGCACGTGCGCATCGCTCCACAATGACTGAGATTTATGAAATAACCATGCGTATAGCACAGCTACATATTTGTGTCTTTGTGTGAACACATGAACTCTTCAGCAGATCCTTCTCTCTCACACAATGTAAAAATCAAAATGATAGATTTTATGTTAATGAGACAGACCTGTCTGAGCATCAGGAGGCGCTCTCACAAGCTTCCACAGTCTCTTTAGTACTACATTCCCTCTCTGTGTTACTATTCCTCCACTGCAGCTCAGCAAGGAGAAACCACAACACAAAGATGAATTACACAACTGTAACTTTGGCAGATAAACTCTTGGTTTGTTCAGCTCTTTATATGAGCTTCAGCTGAACTTTAGACTGTGTTTTCTCACAGAACTCATATCTCATATTTGAGCTGCTGTAGGAAAGGATCACATCACAGCCAGTGTGGACAGGAGGAATGATTACAGACACCAGTAACTTCCAATGTGTCCACTGCATGTGATGGTAATTTGTACTTGAATAAACTAAAGTAAACCCTGTATAGAGACTGTTTGGTAAGTCTGTCCCATCATAAAATGATTTATTGTTACAGGGTCTACTGTAACCCCATGAACCCTCATTCAAACAGCCACTCACATATTATAGAAAACAAACCAAATGTGTTGTTATTGGACATTTACATTCAGATACATTAATTAACAACATTTCCTCATTATGTTGATATAAAAGTTTAATCCAGGCAGCAGGACGTTTCCTTCAGAACATATATGCTGTTTCCATTTAGTAGCAAACAAAGATCATTTCTAGGAGACGTTGTTGGTCGAGCGGCTCGTTGCTCAAAATGTGCAGCACTGAAACTTTCTGCAGCAAGTTCTTCACACCTTTATTTCACTTTATGATGGTTTTCATTTTGTCCTCCCAGATACCAAAACACCTGTTTCATCCTCACCGTGTGGAGTCTCTCTGACAGGCAGCACCACGGCAACGCCGTGAGTAACATTACTACAAATAACCATTAAAATACAATTAGAACAAAATGCATGGAAGTGTGTATGTGTGTGTATGTGTGTGTGTATGTGTGTGTGAGTGCGTGTGTGTGTGTATGTGTGTGTGTGAGTGCGTGTGTGTGAGTGTGTGTGAGTGTGTGTGTGTGAGTGTGTGTGTGTGTGTGTGTGAGTGTGTGTGCGTGTATGTGCGTGCATGTGCGTGTGAGTGTGTGTGAGTGTGCGTGTGAGTGTGTGTGAGTGTGTGTGTGTGAGTGTGTGTGTGTGTGTGTGTGAGTGTGTGTGCGTGTATGTGCGTGCATGTGCATGTGAGTGTGTGTGAGTGTGCGTGTGAGTGTGTGTGAGTGTGTGTGTGTGTGTGTGAGTGTGTGTGTATGTGTGGAAACAGCGGATAACAATGCAGTGGTGTGTTCACTCTGATCTCTGCCTGCACAGATGTGTTAGGAATATTCAGCCTCTGGACAAGATGCACAACTGACAATCCCTATAATGTCATTTCAGAACAATATCATAAACTCACTGTTGATTATCTACCATAGAAAGTAGTAATGTTGTTATATGTGATCAATTAAAACTAAGATAAAGTTGGATGAAGTTAGGAGACATAAACACAATACTGATGACAGAAACAGTCAGTGTCAAGTTGCTGTAGGAATATTTAAAGTATTACAGTGATGTTAGAAATGACATCAGAGAATGTAAAGTATGTGAACCTCATTGTAACATCAGGAAGCTTCCACATATGTTTTCAGTCTCTACAGGTGAATTATAGGAATATTACACAGGTCTCCAAATGATAAAGTCAGTCACCTAGTGCTCTGATGTTTTTCATGTTTCACTACTTGCTGACCTGCATACAGCTTTCATTTTTGATGTAGTGCAGCTGAATATCATCAGGCCTCTAAGTAAAAAGGTTCTCCAGGCGTCGTCCAGCAATGTGCAGCTGAATCAGATGTTTCTCAGATCAGGGACAGAAAACTTCAGACACAAAAGACACTGATTGATTCTCAGCCTTAAATACTGCAAACAGAGTAACGTTTCTACACTACTGTGTCTTCATCACAGTAAAACATACAAGAAATAATAATAATAATATAATAATAATGTAATAGACACAATCAAAACCAAATGATTTAGATAATAGTAAACACACACACACACACACACACACACACACACACACACACACACACACACTCAACCATCAGGATCAATCTGGAGTTCAGTATCTTGTCCAAAGATTGAACCACTGACCTTCTGATTAGTGGACAACCTGCTCTACCTCCTGAGCCACAGACACCACAATACTAATTAATATCAGAGTAAAACAAACACTAATGTGATGTCATAGTGGACTCATTTCCTTATTTTCAGCTGATGCAGTGAGTGTTGCTGCTCAGATTTCTGTCAGCAGCTGGAGGTAAATATGAGTTTGTTTGGAGGCTGATGGATCTCAGTGGTTTCTGTTCTGTTAAACTGTGATGAGCTTCATGATATCAGTAGCTGAGATGCTGCTAGAGGTTCAACCACTGAGCTCACAGCTGCAACATTTAGGCTTTTATTCAAATCAGCAAATATTACACTTTATTCTCTCTGATTTTATTTCATTTTATATCTTTTAACTACAAATAGAAAATAATGTCTGATGTATAATAAGGGAAGAGTACAAATCTGTTCATAAAGTTTATATGTGTATTAAACAGTTCTCTATTTTTCTCTATTTTTTACACAATCAGTAAGAAATATGAGGACATCATCTCCAAAAGTTATCTGATCTCTTCAGGATCTCCTGCTGTCTACCAGCTGAGACCAAAGGAAGAGAAGTTTGGAAATCTGACAAGAAAAACTGTTGGTGAGAAAAACCTGAACAAGACAAACAAAACCATCTTACTTGTAGGTGAAACAGGAACAGGAAAATCTACTCTGATCAACGCTCTGGTCAACTACGCCATGGGAGTGAAGTTTGATGACAACATCCGGTTTGAGATCGTAGAAGACGAGAAGAGAAGTCAGTCAGAGAGTCAGACATCAGATGTGATCGTGTACCAGATCTTTGGTTTTGAAGATAAAACTCTGCCCTTCTCTCTGACCATCATCGATACTCCTGGATACGGAAACATCAAAGTGGTCGAATGTGATGTCACCATCAGTCAAAGATTATTTGACTTGTTCCGCTCAGAAAATGGAATTCATGAACTTGATGCAGTGGGTCTGGTGCTGCAGGCGACTGAGAATCGAGTGAGTGACCAACTGAAGTACATCTTTGATTCAGTGACGTCTCTGTTTGGAAAAGACATTGAGAAGAACATCGTCGCTCTCATCACACACTCAGATGGAATAACACCTGATGATGCTCTGACAGCTCTTGAAGCTGCAAACATTAAATGTGCCAAAGATGAGGAGGATCAGCCCGTTCACTTCCTGTTTAATAACCGTCAGACCACACAGAGAACAAAGAAAACAAAGCTTGCTTTAGAGAACGCATGGAGGGTAACAGAGACAGGAGCAGAAGAATTCAAAGACTTCCTGGAAAAATCTAAACCTCAAAAGCTGATAACAACTGTTGAAGTGATGAACGCACGCATCAGAATAACAGCCTGCATCCAAAACCTGCAGGACAGAATCCAGCTGACTGAACTAAAACAGAACAAGATCCAACAGACTGAAGAAGCTCTGAAGAAACATGAACAAGAGATGAAGAAGAATGAAGAGTTCACTGTAGAAGTTGATGAGGTCTACAAAGATAAAGTTTCTATTGATGGAGGGATGTGGGGTTTGGTTTTTTATGAAGGAGCTGTCACCTGTAACACCTGTAAAGAGACCTGTCACTATCCTGGATGCACAGTGGCCTGGTATCCCAGAGACTGTGAGGTCATGAAAGGAGGTCATTGTACTGTTTGTAAAGGGAAGTGTCCTGCATCAGATCATGTGAAAGAAAAGTGGATCTATGTGAACAAGACCAGGAAAGTTAAGAAGACTGAACAACTTGTGAAACAGAAGTATGAAAAGAGTAAAACAGATTGTGAACAGAAGAAGAGCCTTCTGGAAAATCTTCAAACAGAGATGGATGAACTGGAATCAGAGAAGATTAAGCTGCTGGATGAGGTCTACCAACATGTGGACCATCTAGACCGGATCGCCCTGAATGTTGACTCACTGTCTACTTATGTCCACTTAGACTACCTGAGTGAGAAAATGAATGAGAGAGACAAAGGAAAGGTCCAGAAACTGAAAGAGATGGCAGGTCGAGTGGATGAAAGAACCAGAGCAGGGCTTCGGTACATGTATGGTGCACTAACAGCAGTTGGTAAAGCAGTTAAAGATGCAGTGATGTAGATGAACAACATCAGACAGCTGTGTAGACAACAAGCTCTACACTGTTCATATAAATGTTTAAACATCACAAACATTATGTCATTTTAATCCTTTTAAGTGTGATGTTGATGTAATACCTTCATTTTTGAAAAACAAAAATTGTGTGATTCTGGGAAACCGCCTCCTCCGTGATTTATAACTGTTCATTTAGTTTAATGTTTAATTATCATTTGTTGATCCACTTCAGTGAAAGTAAAGTCAGAGTTTATCTTATAGTGACAGCAGCTGTTGGTTTTCTTGTTATGGATTCTCACATCAATCACTCTCATAGTTCAGCCTCTTTTCTGCTCTCAGCTTCATCAGATCAAAACTCTTCATCAGTGTGTTCAGCTGCACTTCAGTAACCAGTTTACAGTCGACTCTCTGCACTCAGCTGATTTCTGTCCTGTCATGTAAACCAGAAACCTGGTTTCTGTATCACAGTAGAGGATTACAGAAACCTGGTTTGACTGTGAGATGATTGATCCACCAGGGCTACCAGTAGATAATAATGTAGCTGTGTTCCAGTTCCATACTATATACTCACTATGAGTATTTGAACGTTGAGTTTGTCCCAAGCACACACCTGTGAGATCATAAAAATACCTTTGAAGATGCAAACTGCTTCCAGATAACAGGTAGAAAATGATGTTATTTCCCCTCTGAGGTCTTTGGGGCAGACAGAACGTTACTGACTGGAAGATGCTGCTTATCAGAGCAACAAAACAAACAAACTGAGCTGCTGCAGAGGAAACAGTTTCAGTAACTAGAAGGATGATGTGATTCCACACATGCATGAAGCTCATTTAATATGACTTTGCATTAAAACAATTATTACTTTATTTGCCTATTTGTCTGTCTTTCACATGATCATTGTGTTGAAGAAAAATGTTAAACATTTCGATATAGTTCTTCTTTTTCAAAGGTGACTTTTTATTTAGTTTTAGTTGCGTTTTTGTTGTGAAAAAAGGTTGTTGATTTTTTTTGACAAAACAAAGCAAACAAAAAAAAGTCAAACAAAAAAACAAAAGTTTATTTCTGGTGGTGTTCAATGTCTGCCAGCGTACGTCTTCACCTCACGTTAGAACAAAGTACAAACTTTAACTGCATAATTTAAAGCAAAAACTTGTTTCTACATACTTGTACTGCAATACCTGACTAACTATCTCAGTCAATACGAGGCTGAGATGTTTTCTGAAGTGACTCATGCTGACAGAAGTGTCAGTAAACTGGTGGAGGGACAGTAACATGTTACTGACATCATATAGAAACTGATGCACATGATTGATTTTCTCATTTGAATGCGTTTGTTCAGACGATGTTACAGAACGTAGAAATATTCTGCTGTGTTGGACGTGAATCCAACTTCCTGATGTTTGTGTTTTTGAGTGGAGTCATGAAATCTCATTTGCTTCTGTTTGATGAGATTTTCTTCACGTGTATTTGAATCATACAGCTTGTAATGATTAGTTTAATATTTCAGATGACACAAGTTATTTTTGAGTGATTGCAGTATATTGTGTTATTCTACATTAAATCATATCCTGCTTGATGCATTTTTCTGTGAATCATGAATAAAATGTGATCTTGATGAAACCAGTTTGCTCAGAGTGTCTTCACTGGATCATCAGCTGCTTTCTGAGTCTGTTGAAGCTTCTGCTGAACTTTGTTCATTAAATGTCTGTTTGACTTTATTCTGAGCAGCAAGTCTGACAGAGACTCAAAGAAAACACAGCTCACATCATCATAATGAACATATCCTGAAGAATATTAGATCAACTCTGGATAATGATGTTTTCTGTAGTGACCACTAGATGGAGCCACAACTGATGTGGACTGAAGGAAACCTGAGTAGACTGAACCACAACAAGTCTGTCATAACACATTCAAATCTATTTAATCTGCTCCATGTTTACTTAACTCAGTATTCAAGTATAACTGAAACACCACTAATAACATATTTTAATTCAAGTCTTCACTCACCTTTAGTTTCCTCCATCAGAGAAATCTACAAACTTTCCTTGAAGCTGTTTGTGTCTCATGTTAAAGTTCAGGACAGTGCAGAAACTACAGGGCTGAAACTTATATTTCATTTGATTAAAAAGCAACATCCTCCCCGACTTTATTAATATTTCTATTAGACTCTTCCCTAAATATGTTAAATAATATATATCTGTATATAATCTGTCTTTGATCATTAAATGTTTGTTTCTCTTTATTCTGTCAGAGACTCCGTGGAGAAACAGACACCAACATCATATCTCATATTAAATAAAAGTATCATGAGGAATATCTGATAAACTGTTATATGACTGTTATTGATTTCTGTATTGATCACTAGATGGAGCCACAACTGATGTGGACTGAAGGAAACATAAAGTAGTGCTTCATGTGTTCTTGATTACTCCACTCTTCACTTTAAAGGACCAGTTCACCATGTTTCCAGTGAGTCTTAAACCAACAGTCAGTGTTTTTCTTGCTGTAATCATTCCTCCTGTTCATACTGACCATTAGAAGATCCTTCATAATGACCTTAAAATGGAAGTGATGGAGGACAAAATCCACAGTCCTCCTTCTGTGCAAAAATGTATTTAAAGTTTATCTGAAGCTAATATGAAGCTTCACACAGAGCTGACAGACTGTAAACTGAACAAACAGCTGTCGAGCTCCACCTGTTGGATGGAGGGAGTCCTCCTCTTCCTCCTCTCTATCTCTCCCTCCATCCTTCCCTCCTCCTCTTCCTCCTTTCTATCTCTTCCTCCATCCTTCCCTCCTCCTCTTCCTCCTTTCTATCTCTCTCTCCATCCTTCCCTCCTCCTCTTCCTCCTTTCTATCTCTCCCTCCATCCTTCCCTCCTCCTCTTCCTCCTTTCTATCTCTTCCTCCATCCTCTCCTCCTCCTCTTCCTCCTTTCTATCTCTCCCTCCATCCTTCCCTCCTCCTCTTCCTCCTTTCTATCTCTCCCTCCATCCTTCCCTCCTCCTCTTCCTCCTTTCTATCTCTCCCTCCATCCTTCCCTCCTCCTCTTCCTCCTTTCTATCTCTCCCTCCATCCTTCCCTCCTCCTCTTCCTCCTTTCTTATAAAGTTTTCTGTCTGTTCAGAGGAAGAAGTTCTGAGACTTTTTACTGCAGTAAAAGTACAAATACAACTGTGTGAAAATACTGCATTAAAAACTTTACTAAATGTACTGTAAAAGTAAAAGTGCTGGTAGTGCAGAATGAGATTTTGATTATCATCAATCATATTATTGATTATTAACATGTAAGCAGCATTTTAATGATGTCATAGTTGGTTGAAGTAAACGAAGGCAGATAGGAAGTAAAATCACTTTGTACTGAAGCAAAGAGGACATGAAGAAGCAACTTCAATGTTCCACATAGAAACATATCAATAAAATAATAAATGATGATCAAACAATGTTAGAAAATAATCCAAAATCATATTGTGCAATTATTCATACAGAAAATCTATAATTTACCCAAAACTGTAAAGTTTAACAGCAGCATCAGTTAGTTTGATCAACTTTGAACTGAAATAATAATAAATGTGACGTGTGCAGTAATTAAGGTTACAGCTGTTTTATACACTGTTGGATCAGATTCATCTGTAACAATAATCATGTTTTATTTTAATAAAATCATGTTTTATACATGTTGTTCAACCCAGAAACCGTAGCAAAGCAGTGCTCACTGTTCTCAGACTGAACGTTCCTCAGGTCTACAGGAAGTCACAGAAATAATTACATCCTGTTAGATCTGATCCCAGTTTAATAAAATGTTCAATCAATCTATTCAAACATGTAGCGACTCAATCACTAACATTGATTTAATGGTGTTCTGTATGATAGAGTTGAATATATTAAAATGAACTGGAACCTTTTGTTCTGTAATCTCCAGTATTATTAAAGAGAAATGTTTGAGGACAAAATACTTTCAAATTACATCTTCTTCTTCTTCTTCTTCTTCTTCTTCTTCTTCTTCTTCTTCTTCTTCTTCTTCATTAAAATGCAGAATCTGTGAATCTGTAAATTTTGTTGGTTTTTAAAGTTTTCCTGCTGGACACCAGATGTTTCCTCCTTCACTGTAAAGTTCATCTCAGTGTTTGTTCACTGGAGGCTTCAAGTTTCCACATCACACTGTGTCAGTTGAATACTGAACCATGATTGGCTCCAAACTATTTGTGATGTCACACATCCTGCTCGTAGGCCCCGCCCCTTAAAATTGGATTTTCAATGAACTCAGAAACTTTCAGCAGAAGGTAAAACAAACTCTGCACAGAGAGAGAACAACATCCAGCTGATGGAACAAGAAGAAGTGGAATGGGACTTTAAATTATTTTACATAGAAATTCAACCGATAACTGGCGGACAACTAACATGCCGACCAGAAATCAGCTGCTGGTCAGACTAATTAAACTCAATCAAAAGTCAAAATACAGGGAACACAGAAGAAGAAGAAGATGAAGAAGAAGAAGAAGAAGAAGAAGAAGAAGAAGAAGAAGAAGAAGAGGAAGAAGAAGAAGAAGAAGAAGAAGAAGAGGAGGAAGAAGAAGAGGAAGAAGAAGAAGAAGAAGAAGAAGAAGAAGAAGAAGAAGAAGAAGAAGAAGAAGAAGAAGAAGAAGAGGAAGAAGAAGCTGATCAATGTTATCATCAATCACACACATTTATTCTTTTAACATCATAAGAATCAGAATCTTTACAGTCAAACAAGAAATGAAGTCTCTATAAACCATCATGTTGTTGATCCAATACCTGAGCCAATCAGCTGTTAGATCAGGTGACAGCAGGTGTTTCCCATCATGCTCTGATCCTTGCAGTCCGTGCAGAGCAGCTGTAACTCTACCAGCTGCAGCTGCAGCCTTGATGCCTTCAGGTTATTGTTGCCCACATGCAGTCCAACATTTTACTGTCTGTCAGATGTTGAACATGAAACTCTTCACCTGCAGTGACCTGAACTTTATTTTCCTGATTCATATTTCAACATGTTTCAACACATCAACATGTTCAACAGGCAGACGGCTGCCCACATATGAAACATATAAACTAGTCAGTTACAGTTAAAGCCTGGGAGAAGAGACACACTCTGCTTCATTTATTATATTCTATGTTTGTTTTTGGAGAGCTGCTCCTGCAGTACAAGTACTAGATGAACATGAAATAAATGAGCAGCAAAATGTTGCAGCCAAGTGCAAATAGCAATATCTTTAAGTTAACGAAGCGGTATATGTTCACTCTCACAGTCTGCCATTTCCATTTCTCTGCTGCTAAAAAGGGAGGAGCTATACAGCACATCCACAAACAACACTGAATAAAATAGAAACTCACTATCACTGTATCCTGGAAAGACATTCTGAATGATCTACATCGCCTGCAGACATTAACTTTTATGCTGTTGAATTTTAACCCATTAGATGAATTAATTATGCAAATGAACCCTTTAAACTAAATTACACAAGAAAATAAACTGAGGGGGGGGGGGGTCTCTGATTTAACAGCTGGGAATGCCTCCGATAACAAATATAAACAACCAATTGAACTCTCGCAAGAACTTTCATGGTGGCAAAAGCTTATTATTCAAATATCAGAGTTCTGTCAGTCAGTTTCTCCACATGCTTCTGTACATGTTTTGTATTCAGTCTGTGTTACAGGACGATGCAGGTTCTGTGTTGTCTTGTAATCCCGTGTTGGATGGGCCAGATGTTTGACATGAAGCATGTTCAGGCTGAGGTGAGCGCCTCCAGCTGGAGCACCAAACAGGAGGATATTTATTTAAATGAATATCAGATCTACATTAAAAAGTCTGTCCCTCTCATGCTGATGTGACATTCTGTGTGTCAGTTAGTTCATTTGATGAAGCAAAGTATAAACTACAAGAGTAAAGGTTTGAATGTTTTTAAGCCTTTTCTTTGCAGCACTCGGTGTTCAGGTGTTACAGCTGACTCAGGTTGGAACAGTTGGTGAGTTTCTTCTACTCAGTGTGAAGCTGTATGGATGAGCTGCACTTATACAAATAATCTGTTATTTATTTATTCATTCATTCAATTCATTCAAAGTGTTTTTTTCTATGATTTCTAAGTAGATTTATGAACATTTATCCACAGCGTGACGGAAACAGTAAATTCTGTGATGTCTGTGTATTTCACTTTAACTGAGTTATGAGAAGAGACGTAAACTTTGATGCACATTGTGTTAGTTGTATTAATATTGACTCTATAATAAGAGAAGAACAGACTACATTATGAGTGTGTTTCAGGCTGCATCATGCTGAGTCCCTGTACGACGAGACACAGAAGCTCCAGCATCACTTCTGGTGGGAACTCTGGTCTGTCCCAGTGATCTCTCAGCTCTTCCAGCGTCTGATTGGTCAAACAGAGGAGCTCGGCCGCCCAGCGGAGCTCTCCTTCCTCCTGCAGGGAGACGGGCAGAGACTCTGGGAGTTTGACCTGAGCGTCCTCCTTCAGACTGCTCACCTGGACAACAAGACAAGACAGAGACAGACGGAGAAAGATGTTTCATTTATTTGGGCTGATCATGTAGATGTTCTGATGCTAAGAATGTAGATGTTAGTGAGACCAACCATCTGGTTCAGGACTCTCAGTGTTTCAGGGCTGCAGTTGACAAGAATTGCTGGAATACCGTCTGGTAGAGCTGAGGAGAAAAAAGTCTTTATTTTATTCATCATGTGCTGTAGATTCAGTCAAATCAGTGTGTAGTGTGAGTCGGTCCTTACTGTCCATGGTGCTGACCAGCAGGTGAGCAGCATCCTTCTGAGAGGTGGAGGCTTCAGCAGCATCAAGAAGATCCATGAATGAAGACACAACCTGAGACTGTGGACGCTCAAACACTCCTTTACTGCTCTGATCCAGCTGAAGACAGGAAACAGAGGAGGAGGATAGTTCAGACGTGTCTGTAACAACAGCTGGACAGTTTAGCGTCTGTGGTCTTACTGTTTCCTCCAGCAGAGTGAGAGCGTCTCTGTCGTCCAGAAGCTCACTGAGTGTTCTCAGCAGATCACGACGGCTCGACTCATGAAGATCTGCAAGTGGCTGCAGAAGATCTGCTTTCATCTTTATCTCTGCAGGAAAAACATCAGCAGTGAGTAAAGTCGTAAATATTCAACAGAATATAACGAAGGTCGATGTAACGATGCTAAATGTGCATCTGATGTCAGCTTTTCACTCTGTCAGGAAAACTAGAAATATTTTTACATGATGTTGATTACTGAGCATCTTCAGGCCTCCTCGTTTACTTCCAGAATACTTTTTATACTGATTTCTGATCATCTTAATGAAATGAACAATGTCGTCTTTCCTCAGAGCATTTCCTGCATGATATGACGACATGTTCCAGTCTCTGCTCACAGAGGCCTGTAGGATGTTTCTCCATAAGGAAACGTCTGCTGTTGAGATCACTGTCCTATTCTGCTCACTGTGATTTGCTCTTTCCTGCTCCTCCTCCTGCTGTATCCATCAACATATCAACCTCAGGACGTCTGATTAAACTAATAATAATATCATCCAACTTATTCTGTCACATTAATATCTCCCAGTGTCTCAAAGCAAGGAGGAAATTAAAAAAATAAAGCTCATTAAATCAGGAAGCATCATCACGCCTCTGTCTTATCAAATGATGATTGATAACAAACTTAAACTTTCCTCATAATAACCAGATCCTGATCTGCAATTGCTGCAATTTTACTGCAGAAAAAGCACATAAAACATCGCAATTTTTGAGAAAAGCTGCCGCAAAATCAAACATTTGTGGCCGCAATAATCACAAAAAAACTGATGATGATGATGAAGGTCTTTCAGGCGATGAGTTGATGATGTAGAATCTCGTAAACTCAGGTCTGGAATATGATTGAAATGAGGTGACAGAGTGAAGACGTCTAAGACAAACTGACCTTCCTTCACTTGTTGCAGCGTCTCACAGTCCTCGCCGTCTCCGTCTGAGCTGATGTTCCACCATCCTGCCGAGGTTTCCATGGTTACAGTTTATAAGTTATTGGATATAAGAAGGAGTCAACAACAGCAGCATCAGTGTGACAGTGAAGACAGAGATGAGCAGTAAACAACAGAACTGAGCTTCTCATTTCTCAGTAAAATCCATTTAAAAGTTGATAGAAAACTAAAAACAGACCTTTGTTATAATGTCTGACTTTCCTGCTTCGAGGAGGAATTCCTGAACAAGAGAGAAGAAGAAGTTATGAAGTGATGAAGTGATGGAGTGATGGAGTGATGGAGTGATGAAGTGATGGAGTGATGGAGTGATGGAGTAATGGAGTGATGTATTAACTCTTTATAGATGGATTATTAATGATAAATAGTTGGGGACACACAGAGAGCAAAACCTTTAGTCTTTTCTTTAAATGAACGTGTCCAAACTGTACAGATGTGATTTACGGCACTAACATGATTATTGTGGCTGAGTAGAGACGCAGTAACACAGACAGAGTTGTGTCTCACCCAGAGTCTCGTCCTTGGTGGTGATTTCCATCAGGCCATAAGCGAAGGTGTAGTCTTTAGGAACAGTGAAGCTCGTCTCCTCCTTCTTGATGCCCTGAAGGAACAAACACAGCAGCATCACTGAGACCGTTTACACTCAGGTGTCTCATATCAGGATAAAATCCAGACCAGATGTAAAGGATCAGTCTGCTGATTTTCTGTATTTTAACTGAACTACTAATAAGTATTGTGTGTGTATCAAAGCCTGATATATCTTATTCCTCCGTTGTTGTTCAGAAACTATTAAAAACACGTCAGCGAGCCACACCGCTGCACTGGGTGACATGTTCCTTCATCATGAAGAGTTTGGTCACGATTGTAAGTACATTTGAAATTAATTTACTGGAAAAGAAAACAGTTCTTTTTCGTCTTTTAGTGTTTTGATTGATACAACAACCTGAAAATGAGATCAGACTGCACTTCAGGGTCTGTTGATGTGAGATCCAGAGGTCGATCTGCAGCACAACAAGCTGGTGAAGCTGTTAACAGAACCGTGTTTCTGCACATGCTCAGTAGCGTCTGCCTTACACAGAACTACTCTCTGGAGACTGAAAACATGATGCTGTTATTAGTCTTTGGAGCCGTTTCTAAACAAACTAACGTGACCAAACTCTTCATGATGAAGGAACATGTGACCCAGTGCAGCATCACTATTGTTGGATAAATTAGTAATAAAATGAGCGATGTTAAACAACCTGAAGAAGAACATGGACTGCTGGGACCCTGTTGGCCTAAAGGTTTACCACAACGTCGCTTCGAGTCCAGTCAGGGACCTTTGTTGCATCTTGTTGCCCATGTTTCCTGCTCCACTGACAGAGAACCTGAGGACAGGACGACGTCTTCATGTTGTTCTTGACTGTTTGCTTGTTGAGAATCACCAGTTTTTCTTTTCTTCTGTTAAAAATCTGTCTGTCTTCTACATTACATGATGTTTTTCTGCCTGAACATGAATCTTGACAGTGTGAAAACCCAGAGTTGAGACCAGGAGGCAGAGCTGCAGTCCTACACGCTTCTCTGCACTTCCATTAGAGCAGTTACCCACCCAAAACCACATAGAGACTGTGTCTGTCCCCCAAACCACATAGAGACTGTGTCTGTCCCCAAAACCACATAGAGACTGTATCTGTCCCCAAAACCACATAGAGACTGTGTCTGTCCCCCAAACCACATAGAGACTGTGTCTGTCCCCCAAAACCACATAGAGACCGTGTCTGTCCCCCAAACCACATAGAGACTGTGTCTGTCCCCCAAACCACATAGAGACTGTATCTGTCCCCAAAACCACATAGAGACTGTGTCTGTCCCCCAAACCACATAGAGACTGTATCTGTCCCCAAAACCACACAGAGACTGTGTCTGTCCCCAAAACCACATAGAGACTGTGTCTGTCCCCCAAACCACATAGAGACTGTGTCTGTTCCCCAAAACCACATAGAGACCGTGTCTGTCCCCCAAACCACATAGAGACTGTGTCTGTCCCCCAAACCACATAGAGACTGCGTCTGTCCCTAAAACCACATAGAGACTGTGTCTGTCCCCCAAACCACATAGAGACCGTGTCTGTCCCCAAAACCACATAGAGACCGTGTCTGTCCCCCAAACCACATAGAGACTGTGTCTGTCCCCAAAACCACATAGAGACTGTGTCTGTCCCCCGACCACTTAAATCTATTAAATCTAAGGTAAACAGAAGAGTATTCATTCATAAAAATCTAATAAAAATTAACACCACGTCTGCAACAATAAAATAAGAGAATTGAATGTGGACTCTTGAACGTTAGATCTCTGTCATCTAAAGCCGTATTAGTAAATGATTTAATCTCAGATCATCATATTTATTTATTTTGTCTTACTGAAACCTGGCTGTGTCATGAAGAATATGTCTTCTAAGAGTTTTTATCAAACTTAGTCCTTAGTACAGATAAAGTAATTAACTAGAAGAATCTCGCTTAGTCTGACAGGATAGTCTTAAAACATATAGGAAGGCCCTCTGTAATGCCAGAGCCGCCTATTACTCAGCATTAATAGAAGAGAATAAAAACTGCCCTAGGTTCCTTTTCAGCACTTTGGCTGACAAACAGTCATAACTCTCTCTTCTTTAATGATAAAATTCTAACTATTAGAGACAAAATTCACCACCTCCTGCCCTCAACAGGCACCGATTTATCCACAAACTCAGGAACCTTAGAAACAGCTGTAAATCCTGACATATATTTGGACTGTTTTTCTACAATTGACCTTCCTGAACTTCAACAATTTCTTCATCTAAACCATCAACCTGTCTCTTAGACCTCATCCCAACTAGGCTGCTTAAAGAAGTCTTACACCTGGGACACACAGCCTGTGTGAGCTGCACGTCTTACGTGCCAGGATTTCCAGTCACCCCCCCTCCACCCTCCCTCTTTCTTTCTTTCTCAACCCAACCGGTCGAGGCAGATGGCGCCACCTAGAGTCCGGTTCTGCTTGAGGTTTCTTCCCGTTAAAGGGGAGTTTTTCCTTGCTGCTGCTCATGGAGGAATGTTGGGTCTCTGTAGATTAAACAGTTCAGTCTAGACCTGCTTTATGTGAAAAGTGACCTGAGATAACGTTTGTTGTGATTTGGCTCTATATAAATAAAAATTTAATTGAATTGAAAACATTATGTTTGTTTATTGTTCTGAATGAAACAGACTTTGACGCCGATCATCAGCCAGTTAGAAGTCACTTGTTGCTCAGAGACACAAACACTCACCGTCACACACAGCGTGGGGAATATTTTACCAACTGCCAACACCGAGCCGCCCTTTCGAGCTTTGCCAGAAATCGTGACGGGAACGATGTTGGAGACCATCTGGTAAACAAAAGTCAGCTTCTCCGTCCCCTTCAGTTTAAGAGCATCCACCATATTCTTCTTTATCTTCCTGCAAAGAGAGTCAGAGGAGGAGGAGGACGAGGAAGAGGAGGGTTAATGATTTATTTAATATTTAATGAAACTTGAACAGAATCTCTGTTTAATTTAATATATTCTTAATTATACAGTTATAATAATTACACAAATATCATGTGAATATGAAATAAATTAGCAGCAAATTTTCCAAACATCCATGTTGGGAAAAGCATATTATTCAAATATCAGGCTAAAGTCAATCATTGTGCCAAATCAATGTCACTTCATGTAAACCTGAGGGGTTTGATGTTATTATCAATGTATTATCACTATATATAAGTGTGACTTAGTATCCACCACACACAAGTAGTGAACACATATACAGCTTTAAAAAACAAAAACTTTGAAATATGTGTTATTTCCTTCATTTTCTCATATTCTTTCAATCTCTAAGGAGTTGAAGTCATATTACAGACCGACTTAAAAGTTTAATTTCCCAAAAGGACAAAAGATTTTTTGAAGAATAAGGAACTAAACGAATCGATGACATCACACCGACAGCGTCTTTTGTTTTAGATCATTTCAGCCGAGCACACAGGTCCCAGCAGTGCTTCTGAACATTTACAGTATGTTTAATTTTTTTACAACAGGAAATACATATAATGATGTTTTTATCATCATAACAAGAACCTAAACATGTCCGTCATCTGGTGGAATACATGCAACCAAGATCTGAGGTTGTTTTAGGAGTAAAGGGACCCGACCCAGTGTTAGTGTGGTGTTCCTAATAAGGTGCTCACATCGTTAAAAATGGGATTATTAAACCAAGATTCAAGCCTTTTAAAATCTGCTCTGAAGGACTTTATGGAGGAGCAAATCTGAACCAAATGAGAGCAGTAGTTAGCAGGTCTGAATCCTGACAAAGTGTTTTGTAGAAGAAAGGTTTTATGGAAAATATACTCGTCCAGACTGTACTGCAGTATAAGAAGTAAAAATAGATCAACAAATGATAAAAAGACATTGTCTACTAAATAGCTTCTTTTCCTAATCATACTAATAGATTATTATTATTAACGTGTTCCAAAGAATTTAGTTTTTCAGACTTAGTTATTCTCATGTGAGATCTTTGCTGAGTTTTCAGTCATTATTCTCACCAATGATTGACTGAGAGACCATCATGTGTGGAAACAAAGCAGAGACAAACAGACAAACAGAGACGTACTTGTCGCAGCAGCTCTTCCTCAGTTTTTCGATGTCCACAGTCTTTTTCTTCAGAGTGATGGAGGACGCTTTGTCCACAGTGTCCACCGCTGCAGACACTTGCAGTCTGACTTCAGGTGCATCAACTCCTGCTGCTGCACAGCCTCCACCATAGCTGTCTCTCAGGTTCTTAAAATCCTCTGTTAGAACCTCCTCTGTGAACTCTGCAGGAACATTTTACCTCAGTATCTCAGAGCTTTTTACACATATTGCATCATTTTCACTAATTATCTCATAACTTTTGAGTACCAAAGCAGAAAGCACTGATTGAAGTACTTTCCCTTTCACATGTCGTTCACATGCAAGTACATTTACTCTAATACTTTATTGATGTACAACTTTGAGGTACTTTTACTTTAGTATTTACATTTTATGCTACTTAATACACACATATATTTATGTGACAGCGAAAGTTAAGAATTTGATTTTACATTAAAAAAAACATGATGATCATATTAGATATAAATAATACTTGTATACCTTTAATACTCATGTACTTTTACTGTGGATAATTTTTGTGTACTTTTACCGCCGATAATACTTTATACTTTATTTTTACTGATACTTTAACTACATGAAGCTGATGATACTTGTATCTTAAATACTGGACTCCTACATGTAATGAAGTATTTTTATGTGTTTCAGGTACTTGCACTGCTGTTTACAGTATTGTTGTGTCAGAATACACACTTGGGGAGAAGTCCTGCTCCTCCAGCAGGTCCAACAGTGTTTGATCGATGATCGTGTATTTGATGATTGGCCAGAAGGTTTTCTGTCTGGCTTTGACCAGAGTCAGCATCTCAATTTTCTCATTGACATTTTCGTTGGGGATGAGATCTCCCTGGGCACCCAGACTCTTCACAACTGCTCTGGTTCTGGCTGCAAACATCTCTGTGGACACAGAAACACACAGAGTCCCCGTCACTTCCTGTCAAACTGAGTTTACAGTCTGTTAAAAATCAGATTTTCAAATGTAGACGGTCTGACTCTACATCGCACTTCCCAGGACTGTCTCTCAGCAGTTTATCTTCCAACCTTTGCTTTTTTCACTTTTGTTGTGGTGTAATGAGCTATAATGTCCACACAGAATAACAGGCCTAAAGACTT
This sequence comes from Thunnus thynnus, assembly GCF_963924715.1. NCBI lineage: Eukaryota > Metazoa > Chordata > Actinopteri > Scombriformes > Scombridae > Thunnus > Thunnus thynnus. The sequence goes on from NC_089535.1 coordinate 625,026, forward strand.
GTGACTTTGACTGTGAATATAATATCATCCATGTTTAGCAGCTCATATAAAGAGAAAATGAGCTGAGCATTCTGATTAGATCTGTTGAGTGAAAAGCAACAGAGCTGAACATATCAGAACCATTAAGAAACATTCAGAAAACCACTTTGAAATGAGTTACAGGATCAGGAATATCAATTTATCTCTTTGGAAGCACTTGAGGTCTTAAGTCCCGTCTCAGAGAGTAGTTTTATCCCCTCGGGGATCAGCGCCCTCGCCAGCCTGGTCACCAGAATAAAACGTTGCCATTGTACGTTTCTGCAAACTGTAGGAGTATTAATACTTTATCATTGAATTACCTTGTTATTGGGGGCACCACCTCCTTTTTGGCTAGGATTTGTTAGTGCCAAGAGGGAGCACTAACCCTTGTTCAGTTTAATCAATGAATCAGTCTCATAATCGTAAGTTCTTGTCCCAAACAGTGACCTCTGTTTACTGCAGCTCAAAGAAATAACCAAACAATTTTAGGATAAATGAAGACATTTATTTATGGTTCTATGCATCTTGTGGATACATGATAAAGCATAAGATAATATACAGAAAATAATAAATAAAAAGAAAGTAAGATAAATAAATAAATAAGGTCTATGAATGATAATAAAAATAATAAACAAAATTATTCAGCAAGAGTGGCTCGAAGTGCATGACTCAAGTCTTAACGTATTGCACCAGGAAATGCTAAGGGAAAGCTAATTCAACATCTCTAAATAAATTCTTTAATTTTAACATTATTCAGTATCAACCCACGATCAAAAGGCCATGTTATGCCTTACTGTTGAGGTGTTTTGTCATGTTAGAGGCATCATCTTGGCAGGTCCAGCGAATCAGCTATGGGCTGTGGCATCTTCTGGATGCAGAGGTGTTGAATGCCGGTAAAGAATCAAGCAGTTTCAGGCTCCTCTGACAGAGTTTTTAGGCCAACTTCACCTCTGGTTTGCAGTATTGCTCTCAGAGAGCAGGTAGAGTTTTGAGGCCTCTTTGAGGCTGCTTTTATAAGTTAGGATAAAACGGGAGGAGTTACGGTGTTTTCTAAAGGTTTTCACACCAAATTATTGATGAATATTCAATTTCTTTGTTCTAGGGGCTTTAGGTGTGGCTGGAAAAAGGAGGCGGTGCCCCCAATAACGAGGTGATTCAATGATAAAGTATTAATACTCCCACATTCATGGTGCCCCGTGTGAGGCCAACACAAACCAACTGTCCCCTGCTGCTCAAAGGTAAACAAACAATGTTAGCTTTAATGATTGCTGCTTAACAGTGCTAGAAACTCCTACAAAACCACGGATACATTAAATATCTACATTTCAATGTGCATTATACATATCATATCAACATTTCTAAAGTGATGTAGGTCACATGACATCTATACAAGCTGACTTTCTTTTGGAGGAGGAGGGGTCGGTGGATGGTCAGACAGTTAGTTAGATGGTTTGAGACCATCGCCAAACAAATTCTCACTTCCTGTTTCAACTGACAAAAACAAGTGTTTTTGGTGAGAAGTTGGGACATTTGCAGCTGTTTTTATTTTGTTTTGTTTTTTATTTTAACTCAAACCATGATCTTTCTCTATAACTAACCATGTGGTTTTTGTGCCTAATCCTAACCAGACCTTAACCACAGTGTTGTCACATCAGTCACATCATTAAACATCATTATTCAACTGATAATGGCCGGTCCAGAGGGTGGACATATGGATGGATGGAATAAACAGTGGCTGATGTCTCCACTCCTTTGATTGGTCACTCTGAATACGGACCATGACCTTTGATTGGCTGTTTGGTTTGATCAATAACACAGTCAAAGACAGGCAAATTCCTGAGAGAACAAAGAGAAACATAAATAATGATATTTAGTGGCTGAATCTCAGTTATTTTACCACTTACACTCATGAAAAAGTGTTAGACATCATAGCAAAAAGTCCCAATGCTGTTTAAACCCACTTTCAGATTTATGTAGTTTTCCTTGCTGCTGTCATGGAGGAATGTTGGGTCTGTAAATTAAAGAGTTCGGTCTAGACCTGCTCTATGTGAAAAGAGCCCTGAGATAACTTCTGTTAAGATTTGACGCTATATAAATAAAATTGAATTGAATTGAATTCCCAATCTGCCCTTTGCTGCATGTATTTGACTCAAAATAACAAGTGTTTGCATACACACAAGATACACCTGGACAAGTCTGAAGCAGCACTGGGAAAATACTAAAAAGTTGCACCAAAGTGTATAAAAAGTAAAATAAAACACTCACTCTCCCCTGCACAGTCCAAAGAATTAGACACTCACTGTACAGTACCTAAGTGCACTTTATAAAAGTATTGTACCGAATTAAAACGTGTAAATACAAAGTAAAATGTAGAAGTTCATCACATTGGAATGTTTTGCTTTTGTAAAAGAGAATTTAATCTAAGATGAAATCTTTGACGTTTATTTCCGTGTTTGTTTTATCTGATAATGTTTGACATTTGTTCAACATTACAAGAAAACATATCTAGTCTGTTTAGCAGGTACTTCCACATTGTTCAGCTGTGAGTCACAATGTGACCAACTTACCACTGACTCTAATATTACTGACACTATTTGGTAAAACCTAACATAAGACAATAGCTGCAAGCTATAAACATGACCAGGCACATAGTGACAGAGCAGAACACTGCTTAAATAAATTACTTAGTGCTGCACATGTGATAGGTGTATTACAGTGAAACAGAAAAAACTGAGCTGGGTTTCTGTTGTTTTCACACACTGAGTTATAAAATAATCTATGTCTATGATAATATAGTAGACATTTAGACTCTGCACCACAACTGAACATTTACAAATTAAATTCTAAAAAAAGTTAAAATTCAGCTGAACACATAAATGTTGTCAAATATTTTTATGAAGTTTGGTCACACATTTGCAAGTATATACAGTATATATTTACCATCTTTCATAGATAAAATGCATCTTAGTATTAGTGTGACCTGCAGTAAAACATAAATGCTTCTTAAGCTACTATCCCATAGTTTGTTCATTTGATTTCCATCAATGATTTGATCATCTATGTTAATATGTGTCTCTGTTTCATCTGATAAGTTTTGATTCTATTTAAAGAGGAAACACATCAGTTCAGCAGGTAAGTCCACACTGTTCAGCTGTGAGTCTGAATGTGATAAGATCAGCATCACCTTCACATATCTGATGAAAAAACCCTCATTGCTTCATACAAAAACTAAGTATCATCTCATTTAGTTCATTTCTCACCACCACTGTTGAGTGAATGAACATTTTAGCTCAAATGACACTTGTGAAAGTTGATGACTTTTGACCATTCCTTCAACTCCCACACTACACCACAACTGGATCTATTGGCATTTCCCACAGGCCATGCCAGCCCCCTTTAGCTGCTCTATGCTAAAGTAAACCATGATCAATCACATGCATTTCCACTGGAGACTCATAAAGTTTAGTTTCATACCTACATTCCTATTTGTTCTTTCAGGCTCTGCACTGACTGAGACTCCCTATGGTAAGTGGAGAGTACCTTCATCTGTGAACCTGGTCCCAGGGCGTCCGCCAGCCTCCATTGACGCTAGGACTCTACACCTGTGTTTAACCTTAAGGATAAACACAATGTGTTTTGGATGATTAATACTCAACATATACGTAACATTTGCTTGTTTCCAAGAAAACTCCACAGGGCATCCTTAAGCTGTTATCCAAATAGTAATTCAGCTGCTGTGTGAAGGTGTCATGTAATGTAAAGTTACTTGACTAAGATGCAATATGAGAGAGATGAAGGTGATGACGTGAGAAAACCACCAGGTGATGGTTGGACTGGGTTTGTAGCAGCTGTGTCAAGAACAATCTCAGTGCAGTTTAGCCTTTTTTAAACAGGTTAAATTCTCTTCACGTGTGTCAAGTTTAGATGATTATATATTTTAATTAAGAGTTATTAAAGTGGGAATAGTCACCTTTATAAAAACTGTCTCCTATGAAAGTATTTCCTGAAATGTCATTGAAACACCAACTTGGCTGCATGTGCTGGTCTACAAAACTTTATCTTTGTTCACTCAGAAATCTCTCAACAGCAGTCAAAGTCATAGATTATTACATATTCCTCAGGATTTATTGATAACGTCGTCATCTCAGTAACGACTCTGAGAGTTGTTTCCTTTATAATAATAATAAATTAAATGAATCTTGAAATATGTCAATAAAGAATTATATATTAAATGAAAAATATAAATTATCACTCTTAATCTAAACTAATAAGTAGTTAAGAAATCAATTAAATTAATCAATATTAACTTATATATTATATATGTGCTTGACTAAGATGTACACACACACACACACACACACACACACACACACACACACACACATATCCTCAGGTTACTGCAGGAAGTGAACGCAGCAGAACAGAAAACATGCTGTGACTCTACACCTGAATGAAACTATGTAAATATGAGCTTCTACACGTTAGATGACATCAGACTTAAACTGACACATCAACAGAATTATTATGAAAACTGTAATAGTCCAACTTCTTCTTCTGTTTTTGTTATACAAAAAATCTGCTTTGAATTATTAGTTTGCATTAATACAATTCACATTTCAACAAATCAAATGAAAATATAAAAGAACGTTCATAACATTCAGTTGTCAGAGTTTTTAAAAATCTATTTGAATAGAAAAAATAAAGATTTAAAGATTTGATACGTACACAAAGACATTCATCTATAAAAACACACTTTTACACTCAGCTCTACATCAGTTTAAAGTGAACAATCACTTGAGAAGCTGAAAGCTGAAACAAAACTTCTGTGATGAAGCTGTGACTCTACACCTGAATGAAACTATGTTCATATAAACTCATGTTTTACACATTAACCACTAAAATCACATCCTGACTCCTGTCACTGATAACATGTAAGTTGATGTGAAACAGAAATAAAACAGTCATGTCTTACCTTGTTCTCACTCACAGCTGCAGTCAAATCTAATCAGGTTTGAAGTTGAAGTTGTAGTCGAGGTGTTTGAGTTCTAACCTGTTTAATTCTTCCTCTGCAGCTTCACACACATTCAGTCATGATGGAAACAGAAGAGCGCCCGAGGCAACCAATCACAGCGTTCCTTTTATCAGCCTTCTGAACTGCACCAACCTGTCCGACTGTAGCCGTGTGCCAGATTCACCTTCTACATAAACTACAGGATTATAATCTGCATTCACACACTCAGACACTTTTCTGTTTCCACTCACAGGAAATGATTTATAACGTTTATGGTGCAGTTTGTAAAATCTGGAGACTTTACAAAAAGAAAACAAAATGTGTCCTTTAAAGATACAGAATGTCGTCTGTGCATAGTTTTGGTTTTACGGCACATTGACTGTATTGTTCAGCGTCTGCGCTCTCATCATCTTCACTTCACTGCTCCAACATCTTCATCAAGATCAGGACCTTTATTTATCAAACTGCTAAAAGTCAAATGTTGATCCTGTCATAGAGCAACAAGCTCCTTATCTTTGGACAATAAATATGAAAAATGGCTGTTGTGTTAGGGACGGTGATTGAGTGTGAAAATGGATTCTGTACGTTTGATTTGTGGTTGAGAGAAATGAAACATCACACCTGGACAGATGTTAGAATGAAGACAGAGGAAGTTTGTTCCATCAGATTTGGGATTCTGTACTGACATTTAATCAGAGTAAGAACTGATGTGTCTGATGTAAAACAGCTTGCTGTGTTTATTCCTTTTTATTATGTATATACACTGTTGTACTCTTTAAAGAAAAACTGCTTTGTATTTAATTTAATTTATGACTGTGGTTAACCCCTAACCCTAAGGACAAGGGAATAAAAAGGATAAAAATTTGTCTTCTGTGTCAGTAACATGTGACTCCCTCCGTCCAGCAGGTGGAGCTCCACAGCTGTTTGTTCAGTTTACAGTCTGATCACTCTGAGAACGCTGGAACGTTTCTCTCTCTGTTTGGCTTTCAGGAGCTTTAACCACAGTTCATCCAGTCTGCACTGTGCACCTTTAATATAACAGGCTGATAATAATAAAAACTATCATATTTACTCTTGATGACATTTGCTTTTTTCAGTTTTATTATACAAGTTAATGGCTGTAGTGAGGTGTGATGAGGCAGAATATTCACAGTTATAAAGGTGGATTTGTTTATTATAATCAGATCAACTAGACGGGTAAAGGTTGTTTTTTGTCTTCATCTACAATGTGAAGGTCCTCAGTTGAGGATTTAATGTGACAGTGATGCATGCTGGGTAAAAAGGCTCCATCACTAATTCAGATGAACATTTTATAGAGTGATTCAGAATATAAAGAAAACAGCTCTGTGTTAAAAAGGATTTATTTTGCAAACATCTCTGGAATAAAATACAGTCAATGTGAAGTTTTAAATGTTTATTTCTCAAACACATCTGCAGTAAAACATGGAACTATTAACAGTTTTTAGAGAAGAAAGAAGCAAGATCTGTGAAATCAAAGCAGAAATCTTTTGGTTCTGAGTTTGTAAATGTTAATGAGCTCCACAAAAAGACTTTGGCACTAAAAAGACTGTAACGTTGAAAGATATCTAATTGATTTGTCTTGTTTGGACGCTGAAGCTTCATATTAGCTTCAGATAAACTTTGAAATAAATTTTTGCACAGAAGGAGGACTGTAGATTTTGTGTAATAAAGAACACATGAAGCACTACTTTATGTTTCCTTCAGTCCACATCAGTTGTGGATCCATCTAGTGATCAATACAGAAATCAATAACAGTCATCTAACAGTTAATCAGATATTCCTCATGATACTTTTATTTAATATGAGATATGATGTTGGTGTCTGTTTCTCCACTGAGTCTCTGACAGAATAAAGAGAAACAAACATTTAATGAACAAAGACAGATTATATACAGATATATATTATTTAACATATTTAGGGAAGAGTCTAACAGAAATATTAATAAAGTTGGGGAGGATGTTGCTTTTTAATCAAATGAAATATAAGTTTCAGCTCTGTAGTTTCTGCACTGTCCTGAACTTTAACATGAGACACAAACAGCTTCAAGGAAAGTTTGTAGATTTCTCTGATGGAGGAAACTAAAGGTGAGTGAAGACTTGAATTAAAATATGTTATTAGTGGTGTTTCAGTTATACTTGAATACTGAGTTAAGTAAACATGGAGCAGATGAAATAGATTTGAATGTGTGATGACAGACTTGTTGTAGTTCAGTCTGCTCAGGTTTCCTTCAGTCCACATCAGTTGTGGCTCCATCTAGTGGTCACTACAGAAAACATCATTATCCAGAGTTGATCTAATATTCTTCAGGATATGTTCATTATGATGATGTGAGCTGTGTTTTCTTTGAGTCTCTGTCAGACTTGCTGCTCAGAATAAAGTCAAACAGACATTTAATGAACAAAGTTCAGCAGAAGCTTCAACAGACTCAGAAAGCAGCTGATGATCCAGTAAAGACACTCTGAGCAAACTGGTTTCATCAAGATCACATTTTATTCATGATTCACAGAAAAATGCATCAAGCAGGATATGATTTAATGTAGAATAACACAATAACTTTCATATCCTATTAATCTCATCACAAAAGTTGAAAAAAAAGTTGTCTGACCTCAGAGTCTCCAGTCTACAGTGTGGACTCTCGAGAAAATTACACAGAAACGTCACTCCTGAAACCTGCCGCTTGTTGTAGCTCAGCAGAAGCTTTCTCAGATGGGTGGGTAAGCTAAGATTTTATTCATGATTCACAGAAAAATGCATCAAGCAGGATATGATTTAATGTAGAATAACACAATATACTGCAATCGCCCAAAAATAACTTGTCATCTGAAATATTAAACTAATCATTACAAGCTGTATGATTCAAATACACGTGAAGAAAATCTCATCAAACAGAAGCAAATGAGATTTCATGACTCCACTCAAAAACACAAACATCAGAAAGTTGGATTCACATCCAACACAGCAGAATATTTCTACGTTCTGTAACATCGTCTGAACAAACGCATTCAAATGAGAAAATCAATCATGTGCATCAGTTTCTATATGATGTCAGTAACATGTTACTGTCCCTCCACCAGTTTACTGACACTTCTGTCAGCATGAGTCACTTCAGAAAACATCTCAGCCTCGTATTGACTGAGATAGTTAGTCAGGTATTGCAGTACAAGTATGTAGAAACAAGTTTTTGCTTTAAATTATGCAGTTAAAGTTTGTACTTTGTACTAACGTGAGGTGAAGACGTACGCTGGCAGACATTGAACACCACCAGAAATAAACTTTTGTTTTTTTGTTTGATTTTTTTTTTTGCTTTGTTTTGTCAAAAAAAATCGTCAACAACCTTTTTTCACAATAAAAACACAACTAAAACTAAATAAAAAGTCACCTTTGAAAAAGAAGAACTATATCGAAATGTTTAACATTTTTCTTCAACACAATGATCATGTGAAAGACAGACAAACAGACAAATAAAGTAATAATTGTTTTAATGCAAAGTCATATTAAATGAGCTTCATGCATGTGTGGAATCACATCATCCTTCTAGTTACTGAAACTGTTTCCTCTGCAGCAGCTCAGTTTGTTTGTTTTGTTGCTCTGATAAGCAGCATCTTCCAGTCAGTAACGTTCTGTCCGCCCCAAAGACCTCAGAGGGGAAATAACATCATTTTCTACCTGTTATCTGGAAGCAGTTTGCATCTTCAAAGGTATTTTATGATCTCACAGGTGTCTGCTTGGGACAAACTCAACGTTCAAATACTCATAGTGAGTATATAGTATGGAACTGGAACACAGCTACATTATTATCTACTGGTAGCCCTGGTGGATCAATCATCTCACAGTCAAACCAGGTTTCTGTAATCCTCTACTGTGATACAGAAACCAGGTTTCTGGTTTACATGACAGGACAGAAATCAGCTGAGTGCAGAGAGTCGACTGTAAACTGGTTACTGAAGTGCAGCTGAACACACTGATGAAGAGTTTTCATCTGATGAAGCTGAGAGCAGAAAAGAGGCTGAACTATGAGAGTGATTGATGTGAGAATCCATCACAAGAAAACCAACAGCTGCTGTCACTATAAGATAAACTCTGGCTTTACTTTCACTGAAGTGGATCAACAAATGATAATGAAACATTAAACTAAATGAACAGTTATATATCACAGAGGAGGCGGTTTCCCAGAATCACACAATTTTTGTTTTTCAAAGATGAAGGTATTACATCAACATCACACTTAAAAGGATTAAAATGACATAATGTTTGTGATGTTTAAACATTTATATGAACAGTGTAGAGCTTGTTGTCTACTCAGCTGTCTGATGTTGTTCATCTACATCACTGCATCTTTAACTGCTTTACCAACTGCTGTTAGTGCACCATACATGTACCGAAGCCCTGCTCTGGTTCTTTCATCCACTCGACCTGCCATCTCTTTCAGTTTCTGGACCTTTCCTTTGTCTCTCTCATTCATCGTCTCAATCAGGTAGTCTAAGTGGACATAAGTAGACAGTGAGTCAACATTCAGGGCGATCCGGTCTAGATGGTCCACATGTTGGTAGACCTCATCCAGCAGCTGAATCTTCTCTGCTTTCAGTTTTTCCATCTCTGTTTGAAGATTTTCCAGAAGGCTCATCTTCTGTTCACGATCTACCTTATTCTTTTCATACTTCTGTTTCACAAGTTGTTCAGTCTTCTTAACTTTCCTGGTCTTGTTCACATAGATCCACTTTTCTTTCACATGATCTTTTGCAGGACACTTCCCTGTACAAACTGTACAGTGACCATCTTTCATGACCTCACAGTGTTTTGGACTCCAGGCCATTGTGCATCCAGGATAGTGACAGTTCTCTTCACAGATGTTACAGGTGACAGCTGCTTCATAAAAAACCCACCCCCACCTCCCTCCATCAATAGAAACTTTATCTTTGTAGACCTCATCAACTTCTACAGTGAACTCTTTATTCTTCTTCATCTCTTGTTCATGTTCCTTCAGAGCTTTTTGAGTCTGTTGGATCTCGTTCTGTTTTAGTTCAGTCAGCTGGATTCTGTCTTGCAGGTTTTGGATGCAGGCTGTTATTCTGATGCGTGCGTTCATCACTTCAACTGTTGTTATCAGCTTTTGAGGTTTAGATTTTTCCAGGAATTCTTTGAATTCTTCTGCTCCTGTCTCTGTTACCCTCCATGCGTTCTCTAAAGCAACCTTTGTTTTCTTTGTTCTCTGTGTGGTCTGACGGTTATTAAACAGGAAGTGAACGGGCTGATCCTCCTCATCTTTGGCACATTTAATGTTTGCAGCTTCAAGAGCTTTCAGAGCATCATCAGGTGTTATTCCATCTGAGTGTGTGATGAGAGCGACGATGTTCTTCTCAATGTCTTTTCCAAACAGAGACGTCACTGAATCAAAGACGTACTTCAGTCGGTCACTCAGTCGATTCACACTCGCCTGCAGCACCAGACCCACTGCATCAATTTCATGAACTCCATCTTCTGAACGAAACAAGTCAAATAATCTTTGACTGATGATGACATCATGTTCATTCCCTTTGGTGTCTCCGTATCCAGGAGTATCGATGACGGTCAGAGAGAAGGGCAGAGTTTTATCTTCAAAACCAAAGATCTTGTACACCATCACATCTGATGTCTGACTCTCTGACTGACTTCTCTTCTCGTCTTCTACGATCTCAAACCAGATGTTTTCATCAAACTTCACTCCCATGGTGTAGTTGACCAGAGCGTTGATCAGAGTAGATTTTCCTGCTCCTGTTTCACCTACAAGTAAGATGGTTTTGTTTGTCTTGTTCAGGTTTTTCTCACCAACAGTTTTTCTTGTCAGAGTTCCAAACTTCTCTTCCTTTGGTCTCAGCTGGTAGACAGCAGGAGATCCTGAAGAGATCAGAGAATCTTTGGAGATGATGTCCTCATATTTCTTACTGATTGTGTAAAAAATAGAGAAAAAATAGAGAAAAATAGAGAACTGTTTAATACACATATAAACTTTATGAACAGATTTGTACCCTTCCCTTATTGTACATCAGTCATTATTTTCTATTTGTAGTTAAAAGATATAAAATGAAATAAAATCAGAGAGAATAAAGTGTAATAATTGCTGATTTGAATCAAAGCCTAAATGTTGCAGCTGTGAGCTCAGTGGTTGAACCTCTAGCAGCATCTCAGCTACTGATATCATGAAGCTCATCACAGTTTAACAGACCACTGAGATCCATCAGCCTCCAAACAAACTCATATTTACCTCCAGCTACTGACAGAAATCTGAGCAGCAACACTCACTGCATCAGCTGACAATAAGGAAATGAGTCCACTATGACATCACATTAGTGTTTGTTTTACTCTGATATTAATTAGTATTGTGGTGTCTGTGGCTCAGGAGATAGAGCAGGTTGTCCACTAATCAGAAGGTCAGTGGTTCAATGTGTGTGTGTGTATGTGTGTGTGAGAGAGTGTGTGTGTGTGTGTGTGTGAGTGAGTGCGTGTGTGAGTGTGTGTGTGTGTGTGTGTGTGCGTGAGTGTGTGTGTGTGTGTGTGTGTGAGTGTGTGTTTACTATTATCTAAATCATTATTATTATATTATTATTATTATTTCTTGTATGTTTTACTGTGATGAAGACACAGTAGTGTAGAAACGTTACTCTGTTTGCAGTATTAAAGGCTGAGAATCAATCAGTGTCTTTTGTGTCTGTTGTTTTCTGTCCCTGATCTGAGAAACATCTGATTCAGCTGCACATTGCTGGACGACGCCTGGAGAACCTTTTTACTTAGAGGCCTGATGATATTCAGCTGCACTACATCAAAAATGAAAGCTGTACGCAGGTCAGCAAGTAGTGAAACATGAAAAACATAGGGGGCACTAGTTGACTGACTTTATCATTTGGAGACCTGTGTAATATTCCTATAATTCACCTGTAGAGACTGAAAAGATATGTGGAAGCTTCCTGATGTTACAATGAGGTTCACATACTTTACATTCTCTGATGTCATTTCTAACATCTCTATAATACTTTAAATATTCCTACAGCAACTTGACACTGACTGTTTCTGTCATCAGTATTGTGTTTATGTCTCCTAACTTCATCCAACTTTATCTTAGTTTTAATTGATCACATATAACAACATTACTACTTTCTATGGTAGATAATCAACAGTGAGTTTATGATATTGTTCTGAAATGACATTATAGGGATTGTCAGTTGTGCATCTTGTCCAGAGGCTGAATATTCCTAACACACCTGTGCAGGCAGAGATCAGAGTGAACACACCACTGCATTGTTATCAACTGTTTCCACACACACACACACACACTCACACACACGCACATACATGCACATACACGCACACACACTCACACACACACACTCACACACACACATACACACACACTCTCACACACACTCACACACACGCACACACACACACACACACACACACACACACACACACACACTCACACACTTCTATGCATTTTGTTAAAATTGTATTTTAATGGTTATTTGTAGTAATGTTACTCACAACGTTGCCATGGTGCTGCCTGTCAGAGAGACTCCACACGGTGAGGATGAAACAGGTGTTTTGGTATCTGGGAGGACAAAATGAAAAACCATCATAAAGTGAAATAAAGGTGTGAAGAACTTGCTGCAGAAAGTTTCAGTGCTGCACATTTTGAGCGACGAGCCGCTCGGCCAACAACGTCTCCTAGAAATGATCTTTGTTTGCTACTAAATGGAAACAGCATATATGTTCTGAAGGAAACGTCCTGCTGCCTGGATTAAACTTTTATATCAACATAATGAGGAAATGTTGTTAATTAATGTATCTGAATGTCAATGTCCAATAACAACACATTTGGTTTGTTTTCTATAATATGTGAGTGGCTGTTTGAATGAGGGTTCATGGGGTTACAGTAGACCCTGTAACAATAAATCATTTTATGATGGGACAGACTTACCAAACAGTCTCTATACAGGGTTTACTTTAGTTTATTCCAAATTACCATCACATGCAGTGGACACATTGGAAGTTACTGGTGTCTGTAATCATTCCTCCTGTCCACACTGGCTGTGATGTGATCCTTTCCTACAGCAGCTCAAATATGAGATATGAGTTCTGTGAGGAAACACAGTCTAAAGTTCAGCTGAAGCTCATATAAAGAGCTGAACAAACCAAGAGTTTATCTGCCAAAGTTACAGTTGTGTAATTCATCTTTGTGTTGTGGTTTCTCCTTGCTGAGCTGCAGTGGAGGAATAGTAACACAGAGAGGGAATGTAGTACTAAAGAGACTGTGGAAGCTTATGAGAGGGCCTCTTGATGCTCAGACAGGTCTGTCTCATTAACATAAAATCTATCATTTTGATTTTTACATTGTGTGAGAGAGAAGGATCTGCTGAAGAGTTCATGTGTTCACACAAAGACACAAATATGTAGCTGTGCTGTACGCATGGTTATTTCATAAATCTCAGTCATTGTGGAGCGATGCGCACGTGCACATGCACGCCCTTAATCAGCCCCCCCCCGTCTGCAGACCTGTCAATCAAACAAATGGCAAAGAAGTTGTGAAACTTCACTGATTGTGTTGCACCAGCGAGGGTCTCCAACAGCCAGAACAGCTGTCATTACACACGGCTGTGGTTATTTATAGCGTCCAAACACTGTAACAGGTTTGGTCATTTGAACAGTATTTTACTTTAATGTGCTTAGTAGGATATCAGTGTGAAAAGTCTCTTACTGTAAATCACAAAGGATTATGGGAAAATATGTGTAAAGTACAGACTGTAATTCAACTCTACTGTAAATCATTTACAGTAATATATCTGCCCCCAAAACTGACCAATGAGGACGCAGAATTTATTCTTACATTTGGTTCTTTATAATAAATTGAGATTTTTATAACATTTGATGATAAAATCCAGGTTTTAAATACAGATAAATTGTCTCCAGATTAACTTGACTTTCTGTTTCAGTAAATTAAATGTAACTTGGTTCTTCTGGGCATCACTACCATGAGCTGAGAGCTGTATAATAAAGACATTTAGCGCCAGACGTGTCTGTCTATCTTCAGTTAAATAACAATGAACTCCATGACAGGCTGATTAATGTAGTCACATACACAGATATGTTCCTTTAAAACTTTCATGTCTTTGGTTACTAATAATGAGAGAAAATGTAAATAACTGTCATATAACATTTTCAACATTATTGATGTGTGAGAACTCATTGACAGAAAAAACAGCTTTTGAAAGTTTTTCGTGGTTCTTCGTTCAAAGTGTTCTTACCTGAGATGTTGACTTGAAGAAGCTGTGAGATGCTGAAGAGGCAGAAAGAGCAGAGAGGAGTCAGACTGCAGAGGAGGAGAGGAGGGTTTATATAATCAGAGAGGCAGCAGGTCACATGATTTACAGAAACAGTAGGGAGGGGTCAGATCAGTAGAGGTCAGGAGGGTGACCAACAAATGGTAACAAGAGATAGGAGAGGAGGGCATTTACATACAAGATCAAGGTTTGCCAGGGGCAAGTCGGGAGGGGTCAGGTCAGTAGAGGTCAGGAGGTGGAAAGGACACAAAATTGGCATATGTTTGATCAAAGAGTTGTCTCAGACGTCATTTGATTATCAAGTCTTCAAACCAAATGTGTGTTCTCTATTGATGATTAAGTCTGCTCCCAAAAGGTATTCTTCTTCAATTTTTTTTTTTTTTTAATGTGGCTATAGTCTACTTAGTCTAAATCTACTTCAATTTTAAACAAAAAGTCTGAATTTTCCAACTCTATTGGTAGGATAGGTGGAGTTGCAGTGGTGTACATGATTTTAGTGGTTGTTTGAGTGATAAATGAGTTACAGATAGATTTAAGACAGGTGATCAAAAGGCTTATAACAGTTAAGATTCCAAAACCAAACAAGACAAATTCAAGGACTACATAACCTAATGCTCCTAATTTCTGTTTAAACCAACAAACAGACCAGTGGTGACAGGGTTATGTAATGTTTTGGCAATATTATTCAAATGGTTAGTTATTTCTTGCATGGTGGCATTGTGGTCAGGTATGAAAGTATAACGTTCAGCTCCAATTACTGCACAGGTTCCTCCTTGAGAGGCCAGTAAATAATCCAGTGCAGCACGATTTTGTAAAGTCATCATTCTCACCGCAGTCATTTCTTGTGAGAACATGGACATGCCTCTTGCGGTAGTGTTTGCAAGATCTTCAACTGCATGAGAAAGGTCCCTTATTTGATCTAAAGCTGCCATGGCTCCGTAACTTGGAATGAGAGCACTGAAAAATCTTGTCCATGGTGTTTGTGTGTGTGTGTATAAGTCTCTTTTAACAATATGTGCTTTAGGTGGCACGGTAAGGACTTTCATGGCTGGTATCACATGACCCAAGCCGCATCTTCCAGACCATCCAATGGGTAAAAATTCATACGCTTTCATGCCACAAATCCAATATACACCCTTTGGTAGTGGTATAGAACAATGTCCGATCATTGTAGCCAGGTGATCATAATCATCAATAGGGTCTGATGGTGGTTGTTGTTTTAGAAGTTCATTCCTTTTTGTCTTATCATTGAGTTTTCTGTTGGGGTGTAAATTGTGTCACATTTGGATGTTCTTATGTGAATGGTTCCTTTACCTTCAACACACCATGTTAATGTCTTTGTGAGGCTGAGAGGGTCAGGAGTGTTGCAAGAATGACAGTTGGTATATAGTTGGTGGCAGTTTAATTGTCTGATTGGAGGTGGGTTGGGACAGGCACAGTGTTCGTAGGTTGAGATAAAGTGTATTATGTGGCAGGTGTCACAGGAAGTGATGGGCAAGGCCATCAATGGGAGTCCGTCTGTTGTGCTGTGTGGGATGAATCCACATACATAACAGTTTTTGGGGTTGGGGCTGTTATCAGCTACCATTTTCGCCAGTTGGAGGTGTGTGTTTGTTTGTTGAGGGCTGTGGTTCATATATTTTGGGTGTGTTCCCCTCTTGTTGTATCGAAAGGTCTCATTTGTGATGTTTGTAGGATTGTTTGATTTGCTCCTTTGATGGTTGGGAGCGTATTGGGGTTTGTTGTGTATCTTTTCCTGGGTCTCTGGTGCCTGTTATGACTCTCAGTGGGTGTTGTACATGTTCTTCTGGGGCTCTGGGTCCTGCGGTGCTCCTCTTCTCCTCCGGCGGCTGCGGGTGCTGTACCTCTTCTTCTGGGGCTCTGGGTCCTGCGGTGCTCCTCTTCTCCTCCGGCGGCTGCGGGTGCTGTACCTCTTCTTCTGGGGCTCTGGGCCCTGCGGTGCTCCTCTTCTCCTCCGGCGGCTGCGGGTGCTGTACCTCTTCTTCTGGGGCTCTGGGCCCTGCGGTGCTCCTCTTCTCCTCCGGCGGCTGCGGGTGCTGTACCTCTTCTTCTGGGGCTCTGGGCCCTGCGGTGCTCCTCTTCTCCTCCGGCGGCTGCGGGTGCTGTACCTCTTCTTCTGGGGCTCTGGGCCCTGCGGTGCTCCTCTTCTCCTCTGGCGGCTGTGGGTGCTGTACCTCTTCTTTTGGGGCTGTCAGCCCTGCATTGTCCTTCGGGGGAGGAGTTTCTTCCCAGAGCTGCAGCCACCCCTCTACGGGCCCACAGGTGATGAGGAAGAAGGTCCACAGGATGAAGATGGATCCTGCCGTTTTCAGGTGCATGGTGGGGAAGGCATCTTCTTACAGTGGGATGTGTGGACCCACGTGGGGCGACCCTCACACTTGATTGCCGTGATGGTGGTAAGCAGGATGTGTCGTGGTTTGGACCAGCGGGGTTTCAGGGCGTTTTTGCGTCGGAACTCTCTGATGCAGACCCAGTCCCCTGGTTGGATGTTATGGCACGGCTGGTCACTAGGAGGAGACTGGACAGCTTTTACTTGCCTGTGGATTGACTGAACAGCAGAGGTTAGGGCAGAGCAGAGTGATATCATTGATTCATCCATAGCATGAAGATCCATCTTCTTCATTCATAGTATTGAATTACTTGGTACAGTCATTGGTCTACCCGGAATAATCTCATGAGGTGTAAGTTTGTGTTTCCTGATGGGTGTGGACCTCATTGACATTAGGGCCAATGGCAATAGTGATGTCCATTTTTGACCTGTTTCAGCACACAGTTTGGCTAGGTTGTTTTTCAGAACATCATTTTGTCATTCAACTAGCCCTGCAGACTGAGGATGGTATGGACAATGTAGTCTTAGTTTAATTCCCAGTGAGTTACAGAGTTCAGTCATTATTTGTCCAGTGAAATGAGTTCCTCTGTCTGAGTTGATGCTCTGTGGGATGCCGAATCTTGGAACAATGTCTTTCAGCAAGCATTTCACTACAGAAGCAGAGTCAGCCTTTTTGCAAGGCCAGGCTTCAGGCCAGTTTGAGAACATATCTATACATACAAGAACATTATCATATCCATCACATTTCAGCATATGAATAAAATGTAGCTGTAGAGCTTCAAAGGGTCCCTGAGGGGGGGATGTGTCGACATTGTTGTTTTTACTGTTTTCCCGGGGTTGTACTCTTGACAGATCAAACATTTCTCACAGTACTTTTGGGCATAGGATGTAAATCCTGGAGCATACCAATTTTTCAACACTGTCAGACACATTCCTCCTTTACTTACATGCTACAAGCCATGTGACATGCGTGCAAGCCATGGGTACAGGGACATAGGTGCCACAATGCGGCCGTCATTGTGGACCCACAAGTTATTTACATATTTACATCCATGGGAAAAACACAACCTATGCTCCTTCACATCAGCAGTCTCCTGTAAGAAGGAAGATTAAGAGAAGCAAGGTCGTTAGCAAGTATGGAAGGACAGAGCTTTACATGGAGAGGATTGCCAATTTTGGCAGCTGTTTTGGCCGCATGGTCAGCCAAAGCATTGCCTTTTGAAACAGGATCATTGGATTTGGTGCGGGCTTCACACTTAACAACTGCAATAGATGAAGGTAGTTGACATGCATCTAAAAGTTCACCGATCAATTTGCCATGTTTAACGGGTGTCCCCGAGGATGTAATGAATCCTCGGTTCGCCCATAACATGCCAAAGTCATATAAACATCAAAAAGCATACCTGGAGTCGGTGTAAATGGTAACAGTTTTACCTTTGGCCAGGTAGCAGGCTCTCATCAGTGCATACAACTCAGCTACTTGGGCGGAGCTTAAGGGTGGCAGGGCGGCGCTTTCAATAATTGTAAAATTATCACAAATTGCATACCCTGTGTATGGCACTCCATTTTCTCTATAAGCAGAGCCATCAGTATAGAAAACCAAGATCAGAGTTAGGGATAGGAGGTTTTGAAAGGTCAGGACGAGCTTTAGATAGACATGAGATGACATTCATGCAGTTATGAGGATCACCATCCTCTTCTGTAGGCAGAAGTGTAGCAGGGTTAAGGATGATACATCTTTTGAGTGTAATGTGTGGAGCAGTGAGTGTTTGTACATATTTTGCCTCTCTGGTCTCTGTCACGTGTCTGTGTGCCTCTCTGGTGATTAGGGTGAGTGCATCATGCGGGACTATGACTGTGAGTGGCAAACCTTGAACAATATCAGCAGAATTGTTAATTGCAAGTGCAGCTGCAGCTACAGTTTTTAGACAAGGTGGAAGTCCTCTCTCTACTGGGTCTAATTTGGAGGAAAAAATAAGCAACAGGTCTGTAAGCAGAGTCATGAGAACAGATTGTGCAAATCCACATTTCTCATGTACAAAGAGGTTAAAGGATTGATTATAGTCAGGAAGTCCTAGTGCAGGAGCTGACAACAGTACCTGTTTGAGCTTATTAAAAGATTCCTCGGCTTGTTGTGACCAGGTGAGTGGCTGGGAACATGTTTAATCAATCAATCAATCAATCAATCAATCTTTATTTATATAGCGCCATATCACAACAGAAGTCATCTCAAGGCACTTTTCACATAGAGCAGGTCAAGACCGTACTCTTTAATTTACAGAGACCCAACAGTTTCCCCCATGAGCAAGCACTTGGCGACAGTGGTAAGGAAAAACTCCCCTTTAACGGGTAGAAACCTCAAGCAGACCCCGGCTCTTGGTGGGCGGCCATCTGCTTTGACCGGTTGGGTTGAGAGAGAGAAAGAGAGAGGGAAAGGGGGAGGGGGGACAGAAGAAAAACAATGACAACAACAAACAACAACAAGCACAAGCAGCAACAGCCAGGGAAGGATGTCATCAGGACTGTGAAGGACCGCGAAGGTTCGGCCCGGGAGTCAGGTTTTCCTGTGAGATGAGAAAGCACAAAAAAAAAAAAAACTCCGGGGAAGAAGCAAAGTTAGTGACATGCATTGATGTTACATGAATGCATACAGATGGAGAGGAGGAGGAGGAGAGAGGAGCTCAGTGCATCATGGGAAGTCCCCCAGTAGTCTAGGCCTATAGCAGCATAACTAAGGGCTGATCCAAGGCGAGCCTGGTCGGCCCTAACTATAAGCTTTATCAAAAAGGAAAGTTTTAAGCCTACTCTTAAACATAGAGAGGGTGTCTGCACCCCGGACTGAATCCGGTAGATGGTTCCATAGAAGAGGAGCCTGATAGCTGAAGGCTCTGCCTCCCGTTCTACTTTTAAAGACTGTAGGGACCACCAGTAAGCCTGCATACTGGGAGCGCAGTGTTCTAGTGGGATAATACGGTATTATGAGCTCTTCAAGATATGATGGTGCCTGACCATTAAGGGCTTTGTAAGTTAGGAGAAGGATTTTAAATTCTATTCTAGATTTTACAGGAAGCCAATGTAGTGAAGCTAAAATGGGAGAAATGTGATCTCTTTTTCTAGTTTTAGTCAATACACGTGCAGCTGCATTCTGGACCAGCTGGAGAGTCTTTAGAGACTTGTTAGGGCAGCCTGATAATAAGGAATTGCAATAATCCAGCCTAGAAGTAACAAATGCGTGAACTAGTTTTTCTGCATCTTTTTGGGACAGGATGTGCCTGATTTTTGAGATATTACGTAAGTGAAAAAAGGCAGTCCTTGAGATTTGATTTATGTGGGAGTTAAAGGACATATCCTGATCAAAGATAACTCCCAGATTCCTTACGGTGGTGCTGGAGGCCAGGGTAATGCCATCCAGAGCAGCTTTATCATTAGATAATGTGTTTCTAAGGTGTTTAGGGCCAAGCACAATAACTTCAGTTTTATCTGAATTTAGTTGTAGAAAGTTGCAGGTCATCCAGGTCTTTATGTCGTTAAGGCATGTTTGGAGTTTGTTTAACTGATTGGGTTCATCTGGCTTCATTGATAAATATAATTGGGTATCGTCTGCGTAACAATGAAAATTTATGGAGTGTTTCCTAATAATATTACCTAAAGGAAGCATATATAAGGTGAATAGAATTGGTCCAAGTACAGAACCTTGTGGAACTCCGTGTCTAACTTTTGCCTTCACGGAGGATTCATCATTCACATGTACAAACTGTAATCGGTCTGATAAATAGGACTTAAACCAGATTAATGCAGTTCCTTTAATGCCAATTAAATGTTCCAGTCTCTGCAAAAGGATTTGATGGTCAATTGTGTCAAATGCAGCACTAAGATCTAACAGGACAAGTATAGAGACAAATCCTTTGTCTGATGCAGTTAGGAGGTCATTTGTGACTTTCACCAGTGCTGTCTCTGTGCTATGATGTGCTCTAAATCCTGACTGAAAATCCTCAAATAAACTATTGTTATGTAGAAAGTCACATAATTGATTAGAGACTGCTTTCTCAAGGATCTTGGATAGAAATGGAAGGTTAGATATAGGTCTATAATTGGCTAAAACACCTGAATCAAGAGTAGGCTTTTTAAGAAGAGGTTTAATTACAGCTACTTTAAAGGACTGTGGTACATAGCCTGTTACTAAAGACAGATTGATCATATCTAGTAAAGAAGTGCTCACTAAGGGTAAGGCTTCCTTAAGCAGCCTAGTTGGGATGGGATCTAAGAGACAGGTTGATGGTTTAGCTGAACAAATCATTGAAGTTAGTTCAGACAAGTCTACTGGAGAAAAACAGTCCAAATATATGTCAGGATTTATGTCAGGATTTACTGCCGTTACCAAGGTTCCTGTGTTTGAGGAGAGAACGGTGCCTGTTGAGGGCAGGAGATGGTTAATTTTGTCTCTAATAGTTAGAATTTTATCATTAAAGAAGCTCATAAAGTCGTTACTACTGAGAGCTATAGGAATACATGGATCAGTAGAGTTATGACTCTTTGTCAGCCTGGCCAAAGTGCTGAAAAGGAACCTAGAGCTGGTTTTATTCTCTTCTATTAATGCTGAGTAATAGGCGGCTCTGGCATTACAGAGGGCCTTCCTATATGTTTTAAGACTATCTTGCCAGACTAAGCGAGAATCTTCTACTTTGGTGGAACGCCAAATCCTTTCCAATTTTCGCGATGTTTGCTTTAATTTGCGGGTTTGGGAGTTATACCATGGAGCTAACCTCTTACGTTTTATTATCTTCTTTTTTAAGGGGGCGATGGAGTCGAGTGTTTGTCTTAGTGAGCCTGCAGCACTATCAATAAGATTATCAGTTTGGGAGGGACTTAAGTTAACATAAGAGTCCTCTGTAGTATTGAGACATGGCAGTGAATTCAGTATTGACGGAATTGCTTCCTTAAATTTATCTACAACACTATCAGATAGACATCTAGTGAGGACATTTTTATCTAATGGTGTGTAATCCAGTAATAGGAATTCAAAAGTTATTAAAAAATGATCTGATAAAATAGGATTTTGTGGAAAAATTATTAAATGTTCAATTTCAATCCCATAAATTAGAACAAGGTCTAGGGTGTGGTTAAGACGGTGAGTGGGATTATTTACACACTGAGAGAAGCCAATTGAGTCTAATAATGAGAGAAATGCAGTGCTGAGACTGTCACTATCAACGTCCACATGAATATTAAAATCACCTACTATAATTACTTTATCTGTACTAAGGACTAAATACGACAAAAACTCTGAGAATTCAGATAGTACAGGCCAGGAGGACGGTACACTATAACAAATAGAACTGGCTGTAAAGTTTTCCAGGTTGGCTGGGAGAGACTAAGAACAAGGCTTTCGAATGAGTTATAATTAAATTTAGGTCTGGGGTTGATGATTAGGCTTGAGTCCAAAATGGCTGCAACTCCTCCTCCTCGGCCAGTGTCTGGAGGAATATGAGTATTAATATGACTGGGGGGAGTGGATTCATTAAGGCTGACATATTCTTCATGACACAGCCAGGTTTCAGTGAGACAAAATAAATCAATACGATGATCTGAAATTAAATCGTTTACTAAAACTGCTTTAGATGAAAGAGATCTAATGTTCAAGAGTCCACATTTAATTATCTTATTTTGTTGTACTATTGCAGCAGTGGTTTTAATTTTTACTAGATTTTCATGAATGATCTTCTTTTATATACTTTGGATTTAATTGATTTATGTGGTCGGGGGACAGACACAGTCTCTATGTGGTTTTGGGTGGGTAACTGCTCTAATGGAGGTGCAGAGAAGCGTGTAGGACTGCAGCTCTGCCTCCTGGTCTCAACTCTGGGTTGTCATGGTTTTGGTTTACTAATAAACTTGGCCATATTTCTGGATATCAGAGCAGCTCCATCCAAAGTGGGATGTATGCCGTCTCTCCTAATCAGACCAGGTCTTCCCCAGAAAGTCTGCCAATTATCTATGAAGCCCACATCATTTGCTGGACACCACCTCGACAACCAGCGGTTGAATTGTGACATGCGGCTATACATGTCATCACTGGTCAGATTAGGCAGCGGTCCAGAGAAAATTACGGAGTCCGACATTGTTTTAGCAAATGTACACACCGACTCAACATTAATTTTGGTGACTTCTGATTAGCGTAATCGGGAGTCGTTGCCGCCGACATGGATGACGATCGTACCATATTTACGCTTATTCTTAGCCAGCAGTTTTAAATTTGACTCAATGTCGCCCGCTCTGGCACCAGGAATACATTTAACTATAGCTGCTGGTGTCGCTAACTTCACGTTTCTGACTATGGAGCTGCCAATAATCAGAGTTTGTTTCTCAGCGGGTGTGTCGCTGAGTGGGGAGAACCTGTTAGAAACATGAACTGGTTGGTGGTGAACCGTGGGCTTCTGCTTAGGGCTATGCTTCCTTCGGACAGTCACCCAGCCGCCCTGGCTTCCCGGCTGCTCGGGAGCTACCGGGGGAGTGGGAGCTACGCTAGGTCGGCCGGCACCGGATACTAGGGGCTGGCTAACTATATTAGCAGCTGATTGTTTTTCCATGGTGCGGAGCCGCGCTTCCAATTCACTAAGCCTTGCCTCCAGTGCTGCAAATAGACTACACTTATTACACTTATCACTATCACTAAAGGAGGCAGAGGAGTAACTGAACATTTGGCACACCGAGCAAGAGAGAGCAGGAGAACGAGAGGGAGAGAGAGAAGCCATCGCTAACTGCTTAGTTTGAGTTAGCTGCTAGTGCTAGCTGCAGAGCTAAAGTGACTAACAACTTGTGCGATTAGCGAGAAAAGTCGTTAAGATAAAAGCGCTGAGAGTGCTTGTGTAAAACTAGCGAAAGTTTAAATATACAGCAGATATTAATCAACAGTAATGTGATATATATAGGAAAATCAACTGAGATGAGAGCAGCAACAACGCTATCAGTATACACAGTCGGCAACCGGAAATGATACAATACGCTTACCGTAGCATGGTAAGCGTATTGAAAAAAAAAAAAAAAAAAAAAAAAAAAAGGTTTGGAAATATCTTGGAGTGGTGTTGTAAGTGATGCATAACCAATTATCCATTGTCTGCAATATCCTGTCATTCCCAAAAATGTTTTCATTTGTGACATAGTGTGTGTCTAGATTTTGATCTATCAGGGCTGCAAGCACAGCTTATTATGTTATGTTGGTTAGTCTAAAAAGATGCCATCTGGTGTGTAATAGATGGTGCAGTTTAGTTTCCATAACAAATCTCTCCCTAATAGATTTACAGGTGTGATGTCTGACAGAAGAAAGGAGTGTGAAGTCGTGAAACTTCACATGCTTTCAGTGAAAGGACCTTCAGATACAGGTCTTCTGCTGGAGGTGCCATAGACAGGGTTGATGTGGATTGGGTTGCTGCAAATGAGCAATTTCTCACCCCAAATGAAGGAATTCTCAATGCCTCTTTTCCAGGAGGTCGACTTTGTCCAAATTGTGAAGTCCTACAAGGATTCTCTGCCATTTTCTCTGCTCCGCCTGTGTAGTGAGATACTTAGAAAAACTGTTATAATTTGATCTACAAACAATTTTGTTTAGTCTCAGATCACCATATCATTCCTACAACAGTCATTTTCTAAGATTTGGAAAAGGAAAAGAAAACATAAAACGCATTCCTCAACAGTTACAGACAAAGACACAGGTGAAGTGACAAACATCAACAACAAAAAACAACCTTTCAATATGAGATTAAATCTTTTGATTTAATCATTCATATTTGTTTTGGTGCTTCCGGAAGACTTATCCAATTTTTTAAAGTGTTATTTTGTTTTAGATTTTGTGTTGGTCATTTGGTTCTAGTTTTTTTCTAGTTATACTGCATTGTTTTATACTTTGAGTCGTATTATTTCTTTCTAGCTGTGGCACTAGTTTCATTAGTTTAAACTCTGCGTTGTGTTATTTCTTTCTAGACTCTTAGTTGCGTAGGATTTTACATTTGTGGCTAATTTCTTGCTTTACCACATTTTTCTCTTATTTGTTGTAAATGTTTTTCCTTCAACATTTATTTCCCGTACTTCAATTTTTTATTTTTTTATTTTTATTTCACGTTTTCCTATTTTTTTTTATTTTTATGTTGCAACAAATTTTTAGCTTTTTGGTCTGGGAAAGGAGTCTCCGTTGAAGGTCTCTTGCCATCCGGGTCACGGCACCATTTGTTGAAGAAAATTCACTCAAGTCCTTGTTCAAAGTTTGCTGTGGTGGAAGTGGTTTAATAGCATTCTGGAAATGCGGTGAGCTTACTGACACAGAGCTGGTCTGATACAGTAGACTGACCCAGAGCAGAAGAAATGGAGAGACTTTATACAGTAAAGATCAAAGCACAAAATGGTGAACAAAAGCTACAGTAAGGATCAAAGTAGTGACCAACAATTGGTGAACCAAAGATGGGAGGGGAGGGCATTTACATAGAAGATCAAGGTTTGCCAGGGGCAAGTCGGGAGGGGTCAGGTCAGTAGAGGTCAGGAGGGTGACCAACAAATGGTAACAAGAGATAGGAGAGGAGGGCATTTACATACAAGATCAAGGTTTGCCAGGGGCAAGTCGGGAGGGGTCAGATCAGTAGAAGTCAGGAGGTGGAAAGGACACAAAATTGGCATATGTTTGATCAAAGAGTTGACGTCATTTGATTATCAAGTCTTCAAACCAAATGTGTGTTCTCTATTGATTAAGTCTGCTCCCAAAAGGTATTCCTCTTCAATACACACACACAAACACAGACACACACACACACACACACACAAACACACACACAGACACACACACAGACACACACACAAACACAGACACACACAAACACAGACACACACACAAACACACGCACAAACAAACACACAAACACACACACAAACACAAACACACACACACACACAAACACAGACACACACACAAACACAGACACACAGACACACACACAAACACACACACAAACAAACACACACACACACAAACACAGACACACACACAAACACACACACAAACAAACACACACACACACACACACACAAACACAGACACACAAATACACAAACACAGACACACACACACAAACACAGACACACACACAAACACACACACAAACAAACACACAAACACACACACACAAATACACAAACACAGACACACACACACAAACAAACACACAAACACAGACACACACACAAACACACACACACACACACAAACAGAACAGCTGTCATTACACACGGCTGTGGTTATTTATAGCGTCCAAACACTGTAAACAGGTTTGGTCATTTGAACAGTATTTTAATTTAATGTGCTCAGTAACAAAAACACACACACAACTTAACAACAGGGTGGCAGCAGGTCACATGATTTCACAGAAACAGTCACACTGTGTCAGTTGAATACTGAACC
Source organism: Thunnus thynnus (assembly GCF_963924715.1). Classification (NCBI taxonomy): domain Eukaryota; kingdom Metazoa; phylum Chordata; class Actinopteri; order Scombriformes; family Scombridae; genus Thunnus; species Thunnus thynnus. The sequence goes on from NC_089535.1 coordinate 651,179, forward strand.
GTGATTGGTTCCAAACTATTTGTGATGTCACACATCCTGCTCGTAGGCCCCGCCCCTTAAAATTGGATTTTCAATGAACTCAGAAACTTTCAGCAGATGAAGGTAAAACAAACTCTGCACAGAGAAGAGAACAACATCCAGCTGATGGAACAAGAAGAAGTGGAATGGGACTTTAAATTATTTTACATAGAAATTCAACTGATAACTGGCGGACAACTAACATGCCGACCAGAAATCAGCTGCTGGTCAGACTAATTAAACTCAATCAAAAGTCAAAATACAGGGAACACAGAAGAAGAAGAAGAAGAAGAAGAAGAAGAAGAAGAAGAAGAGGAAGAAGAAGAGGAGGAAGAAGAAGAAGAAGAAGAGGAAGAAGAAGAAGAAGAAGAGGAAGAAGAAGAAGAAGAGAAAGAAGAAGAAGAAGAGGAAGAAGAAGAAGAAGAAGAAGAGGAAGAAGAAGAAGAAGAAGAGGAAGAAGAAGAAGAAGAGGAAAAAAGAAGAAGAAGAAGAAGAAGAAGAGGAAGAAGAAGAAGAAGAAGAGGAGGAAGAAGAAGAAGAAGAAGAAGAGGAAGAAGAAGAAGAAGAAGAGGAAGAAGAAGAAGAAGAGGAAGAAGAAGAAGAAGAAGAGGAAGAAGAAGAAGAAGAGAAAGAAGAAGAAGAAGAGGAAGAAGAAGAAGAAGAAGAAGAGGAAGAAGAAGAAGAAGAAGAGGAAGAAGAAGAAGAAGAGGAAAAAAGAAGAAGAAGAAGAAGAAGAAGAGGAAGAAGAAGAAGAAGAAGAAGAAGAAGAAGAGGAAGAAGAAGAAGAAGAAGAGGAGGAAGAAGAAGAAGAAGAAGAAGAGGAAGAAGAAGAAGAAGAGGAGGAAGAAGAAGAAGAAGAAGAAGAAGAGGAAGAAGAAGAAGAAGAAGAAGAAGAGGAAGAAGAAGAAGAAGAAGAGGAGGAAGAAGAAGAAGAAGAGGAAGAGGAAGAAGAAGCTGATCAACGTTATCATCAATCACACACATTTATTCTTTTAACATCGTAAGAATCAGAATCTTTACAGTCAAACAAGAAATGAAGTCTCTATAAACCATCATGTTGTTGATCCAATACCTGAGCCAATCAGCTGTTAGATCAGGTGACAGCAGGCGTTTCCCATCATGCTCTGATCCTTGCAGTCCGTGCAGAGCCGCTGTAACTCTACCAGCTGCAGCTGCAGCCTTGATGCCTTCAGGTTATTGTTGCCCACGTGCAGTCCAACATTTTACTGTCTGTCAGATGTTGAACATGAAACTCTTCACCTGCAGTGACCTGAACTTTATTTTCCTGATTCATATTTCAACATGTTTCAACACATCAACATATTCAACAGGCAGACGGCTGCCCACATATGAAACATATAAACTAGTCAGTTACAGTTAAAGCCTGGGAGAAGAGACACACTCTGCTTCATTTATTATATTCTATGTTTGTTTTTGGAGAGCTGCTCCTGCAGTACAAGTACTAGATGAACATGAAATAAATGAGCAGCAAAATGTTGCAGCCAAGTGCAAATAGCAATATCTTTAAGTTAACAAAGCGGTATATGTTCACTCTCACAGTCTGCCATTTCCATTTCTCTGCTGCTAAAAACAAGTATCTTCTTCTCTCAACCTCAATGTACAACAACAACAACAACAACAACAACAACAATAATGGTTTTCTTCTTCTCCTTTACAACTCACTTGTTCTGACTCAACAGCATAACCTGGTGGTGGGAGCTATACAGCACATCCACAAACAACACTGAATAAAATAGAAACTCACTATCACTGTATCCTGGAAAGACATTCTGAATGATCTACATCGCCTGCAGACATTAACTTTTATGCAGTTGAATTTTAACCCATTAGATGACTTAATTATGCAAATTAACCCTTTAAACTAAATTACACAAGAAAATAAACTGGGGGGGGGGTCTCTGATTTAACAGCTGGGAATGCCTCCGATAATAAATATAAACAACCAATTGAACTCTCGCAAGAACTTTCATGGTGGCAAAAGCTTATTATTCAAATATCAGAGTTCTGTCAGTCAGTTTCTCCACATGCTTCTGTACATGTTTTGTATTCAGTCTGTGTTACAGGACGATGCAGGTTCTGTGTTGTCTTGTAATCCCGTGTTGGATGGGCCAGATGTTTGACATGAAGCATGTTCGGGCTGAGGTGAGCGCCTCCAGCTGGAGCACCAAACAGGAGGATATTTATTTAAATGAATATCAGATCTACATTAAAAAGTCTGTCCCTCTCATGCTGATGTGACATTCTGTGTGTCAGTTAGTTCATTTGATGAAGCAAAGTATAAACTACAAGAGTAAAGGTTTGAATGTTTTTAAGCCTTTTCTTTGCAGCACTCGGTGTTCAGGTGTTACAGCTGACTCAGGTTGGAACAGTTGGTGAGTTTCTTCTACTCAGTGTGAAGCTGTATGGATGAGCTGCACTTATACAAATAATCTGTTATTTATTCATTCATTCATTCAATTCATTCAAAGTGTTTTTTTCTATGATTTCTAAGTAGATTTATGAACATTTATCCACAGCGTGACGGAAACAGTAAATTCTGTGATGTCTGTGTATTTCACTTTAACTGAGTTATGAGAAGAGACGTAAACTTTGATGCACATTGTGTTAGTTGTATTAATATTGACTCTATAATAAGAGAAGAACAGACTACATTATGAGTGTGTTTCAGGCTGCATCATGCTGAGTCCCTGTACGACGAGACACAGAAGCTCCAGCATCACTTCTGGTGAGAACTCTGGTCTGTCCCAGTGATCTCTCAGCTCTTCCAGCGTCTGATTGGTCAAACAGAGGAGCTCGGCAGCCCAGCGGAGCTCTCCTTCCTCCTGCAGGGAGACGGGCAGAGACTCTGGGAGTTTGACCTGAGCGTCCTCCTTCAGACTGCTCACCTGGACAACAAGACAAGACAGAGACAGACGGAGAAAGATGTTTCATTTATTTGGGCTGATCATGTAGATGTTCTGATGCTAAGAATGTAGATGTTAGTGAGACCAACCATCTGGTTCAGGACTCTCAGTGTTTCAGGGCTGCAGTTGACAAGAATTGCTGGAATACCGTCTGGTAGAGCTGAGGAGAAAAAAGTCTTTATTTTATTCATCATGTGCTGTAGATTCAGTCAAATCAGTGTGTAGTGTGAGTCGGTCCTTACTGTCCATGGTGCTGACCAGCAGGTGAGCAGCATCCTTCTGAGAGGTGGAGGCTTCAGCAGCATCAAGAAGATCCATGAATGAAGACACAACCTGAGACTGTGGACGCTCAAACACTCCTTTACTGCTCTGATCCAGCTGAAGACAGGAAACAGAGGAGGAGGATAGTTCAGACGTGTCTGTAACAACAGCTGGACAGTTTAGCGTCTGTGGTCTTACTGTTTCCTCCAGCAGAGTGAGAGCGTCTCTGTCGTCCAGAAGCTCACTGAGTGTTTTCAGCAGATCACGACGGCTCGACTCATGAAGATCTGCAAGCGGCTGCAGAAGATCTGCTTTCATCTTTATCTCTGCAGGAAAAACATCAGCAGTGAGTAAAGTCGTAAATATTCAACAGAACATAACGAAGGTCGATGTAACGATGCTAAATGTGCATCTGATGTCAGCTTTTCACTCCGTCAGGAAAACTAGAAATATTTTTACATGATGTTGATTACTGAGCATCTTCAGGCCTCCTCGTTTACTTCCAGAATACTTTTTATACTGATTTCTGATCATCTTAATTAAATGAACAATGTTGTCTTTCCTCAGAGCATTTCCTGCATGATATGACGACATGTTCCAGTCTCTGCTCACAGAGGCCTGTAGGATGTTTCTCTATAAGGAAACGTCTGCTGCTGAGATCACTTGTCCTATTCTGCTCACTGTGATTTGCTCTTTCCTGCTCCTCCTCCTGCTGTATCCATCAACATATCAACCTCAGGACGTCTGATTAAACTAATAATAATATCATCCAACTTATTCTGTCACATTAATATCTCCCAGTGTCTCAAAGCAAGGAGGAAATAAAAAAATAAAGCTCATTAAATCAGGAAGCATCATCACGCCTCTGTCTTATCAAATGATGATTGATAACAAACTTAAACTTTCCTCATAATAACCAGATCCTGATCTGCAATTCCTGCAATTTTACTGCAGAAAAAGCACATAAAACATCGCAATTTTTGAGAAAAGCTGCCGCAAAATCAAACATTTGTGGCCGCAATAATCACAAAAAAACTGATGATGATGATGAAGGTCTTTCAGGCGATGAGTTGATGATGTAGAATCTCGTAAACTCAGGTCTGGAATATGATTGAAATGAGGTGACAGAGTGAAGACAAACTGACCTTCCTTCACTTGTTGCAGCGTCTCACAGTCCTCGCCGTCTCCGTCTAAGCTGATGTTCCACCATCCTGCCGAGGTTTCCATGGTTACAGTTTATAAGTTATTGGATATAAGAAGGAGTCAACAACAGCAGCATCAGTGTGACAGTGAAGACAGAGATGAGCAGTAAACAACAGAACTGAGCTTCTCATTTCTCAGTAAAATCCGTTTAAAAGTTGATAGAAAACTAAAAACAGACCTTTGTTATAATGTCTGACTTTCCTGCTTCGAGGAGGAATTCCTGATCAAGAGAGAAGAAGAAGTGATGAAGTGATGGAGTGATGGAGTGATGAAGTGATGAAGTGATGGAGTGATGGGGTGATGAAGTGATGTATTAACTCTTTATAGATGGATTATTAATGATAAATAGTTGGGGACACACAGAGAGCGAAACCTTTAGTCTTTTCTTTAAATGAACGTGTCCAAACTGTACAGATGTGATTTACGGCACTAACATGATTATTGTGGCTGAGTAGAGACGCAGTAACACAGACAGAGTTGTGTCTCACCCAGAGTCTCGTCCTCGGTGGTGATTTCCATCAGGCCGTAAGCGAAGGTGTAGTCTTTAGGAACAGTGAAGCTCGTCTCCTCCTTCTTGATGCCCTGAAGGAACAAACACAGCAGCATCACTGAGACCGTTTACACTCAGGTGTCTCATATCAGGATAAAATCCAGACCAGATGTAAAGGATCAGTCTGCTGATTTTCTGTATTTGAACTGAACTACTAATAAGTATTGTGTGTGTATGAAAGCCTGATATATCTGATTCCTCCGTTGTTGTTCAGAAACTATTAAAAACACGTCAGCGAGCCACACCGCTGCACTGGGTGACATGTTCCTTCATCATGAAGAGTTTGGTCACGATTGTAAGTACATTTGAAATTAATTTACTGGAAAAAGAAAACAGTTCTTTTTCGTCTTTTAGTGTTTTGATTGATACAACAACCTGAAAATGAGATCAGACTGCACTTCAGGGTCTGTTGATGTGAGGTCCAGAGGTCAATCTGCAGCACAACAAGCTGGTGAAGCTGTTAACAGAACCGTGTTTCTGCACATGCTCAGTAGCGTCTGCCTTACACAGAACTACTCTCTGGAGACTGAAAACATGATGCTGTTATTAGTCTTTGGAGCCGTTTCTAAACAAACTAACGTGACCAAACTCTTCATGATGAAGGAACATGTGACCCAGTGCAGCATCACTATTGTTGGATAAATTAGTAATAAAATGAGCGATGTTAAATAACCTGAACAAGAACATGGACTGCTGGGACCCTGTTGGCCTAAAGGTTTACCACAACGTCGCTTCGAGTCCAGTCAGGGACCTTTGTTGCATCTTGTTGCCCATGTTTCCTGCTCCACTGACAGAGAACCTGAGGACAGGACGACGTCTTCATGTTGTTCTTGACTGTTTGCTTGTTGAGAATCACCAGTTTTTCTTTTCTTCTGGTAAAAATCTGTCTGTCTTCTACATTACATGATGTTTTTCTGCCTGAACATGAATCTTGACAGTGTGAAAACCCAGAGTTGAGACCAGGAAGCAGAGCTGCAGTCCTACACGCTTCTCTGCACTTCCATTAGAGCAGTTACCCACCCAAAACCACATAGAGACTGTGTCTGTCCCCAAAACCACATAGAGACTGTGTCTGTCCCCAAAACCACATAGAGACTGTGTCTGTCCCCAAAACCACATAGAGACTGTATCTGTCCCCAAAACCACATAGAGACTGTGTCTGTCCCCAAAACCACATAGAGACTGTGTCTGTCCCCCAAAACCACATAGAGACCGTGTCTGTCCCCAAACCACATAGAGACTGTGTCTGTCCCCCAAACCACATAGAGACTGTGTCTGTCCCCCAAAACCACATAGAGACCGTGTCTGTCCCCAAACCACATAGAGACTGTGTCTGTCCCCCAAACCACATAGAGACCGTGTCTGTCCCCAAAACCACATAGAGACCGCGTCTGTCCCCAAAACCACATAGAGACTGTGTCTGTCCCCCAAACCACATAGAGACTGTGTCTGTCCCCAAAACCACATAGAGACTGTGTCTGTCCCCCGACCACTTAAATCTATTAAATCTAAGGTAAACAGAAGAGGATTCATTCATAAAAATCTAATAAAAATAAACACCACGTCTGCAACAATAAAATAAGAGAATTGAATGCGGACTCTTGAACGTTAGATCTCTGTCATCTAAAGCCGTATTAGTAAATGATCTAATCTTAGATCATATTTATTTTGTCTTACTGAAACCTGGCTGTGTCATGAAGAACATGTCTTCTAAGAGTTTTTATCAAACTTAGTCCTTAGTACAGATAAAGTAATTAACTAGAAGAATCTTGCTTAGTCTGACAGGATAGTCTTAAAACATATAGGAAGGCCCTCTGTAATGCCAGAGCCGCCTATTACTCAGCATTAATAGAAGAGAATAAAACCAGCTCTAGGTTCCTTTTCAGCACTTTGGCTGACAAACAGTCATAACTCTCTCTTCTTTAATGATAAAATTCTAACTATTAGAGACAAAATTCACCACCTCCTGCCCTCAACAGGCACCGATTTATCCACAAACTCAGGAACCTTAGAAACAGCTGTAAATCCTGACATATATTTGGACTGTTTTTCTACAATTGACCTTCCTGAACTTCAACAATTTCTTCATCTAAACCATCAACCTGTCTCTTAGACCTCATCCCAACTAGGCTGCTTAAAGAAGTCTTACACCTGGGACACACAGCCAGTGTGAGCTGCACGTCTTACGTGCCAGGATTTCCAGTCACCCCCCCTCCACCCTCCCTCTTTCTTTCTTTCTCAACCCAACCGGTCGAGGCAGATGGCGCCACCTAGAGTCTGGTTCTGCTTGAGGTTTCTTCCCGTTAAAGGGGAGTTTTTCCTTGCTGCTGCTCATGGAGGAATGTTGGGTCTCTGTAGATTAAACAGTTCAGTCTAGACCTGCTTTATGTGAAAAGTGACCTGAGATAACGTTTGTTGTGATTTGGCTCTATATAAATAAAAATTTAATTGAATTGAAAACATTATGTTTGTTTATTGTTCTGAATGAAACAGACTTTGACGCCGATCATCAGCCAGTTAGAAGTCACTTGTTGCTCAGAGACACAAACACTCACCGTCACACACAGCGTGGGGAATATTTTACCAACTGCCAACACCGAGCCGCCCTTTCGAGCTTTGCCAGAAATCGTGACGGGAACGATGTTGGAGACCATCTGGTAAACAAAAGTCAGCTTCTCCGTCCCCTTTAGTTTAAGAGCATCCACCATATTCTTCTTTATCTTCCTGCAAAGAGAGTCAGAGGAGGAGGAGGACGAGGAAGAGGAGGGTTAATGATTTATTTAATATTTAATGAAACTTGAACAGAATCTCTGTTTAATTTAATATATTCTTAATTATACAGTTATAATAATTACACAAATATCATGTGAATATGAAATAAATGAGCAGCAAATTTTCCAAACATCCATGTTGGGAAAAGCATATTATTCAAATATCAGGCTAAAGTCAATCATTGTGCCAAATCAATGTGACTTCATGTAAACCTGAGGGGTTTGATGTTATTATCAATGTATTATCACTATATATAAGTGTGACTTAGTATCCACCACACACAAGTAGTGAACACATATACAGCTTTAAAAAACAAAAACTTTGAAATATGTGTTATTTCCTTCATTTTCTCATATTCTTTCAATCTCTAAGGAGTTGAAGTCATATTACAGACCGACTTAAAAGTTTAATTTCCCAAAAGGACAAAAGATTTTTTGAAGAATAAGGAACTAAACGAATCGATGACATCACACTGACAGCGTCTTTTGTTTTAGATCATTTCAGCCGGGCACACAGGTCACAGCAGTGCTTCTGAACATTTACAGTATGTTTAATTTTTTTACAACAGGAAATACATATAATGATGTTTTTATCACCATAACAAGAACCTAAACATGTCCGTCATCTGGTGGAATACATGCAACCAAGATCTGAGGTTGTTTTAGGAGTAAAGGGACCCGACCCAGTGTTAGTGTGGTGTTCCTAATAAAGTGCTCACATCGTTAAAAATGGGATTATTAAACCAAGATTCAAGCCTTTTAAAATCTGCTCTGAAGGACTTTATGGAGGAGCAAATCTGAACCAAATGAGAGCAGTAGTTAGCAGGTCTGAATCCTGACAAAGTGTTTTGTAGAAGAAAGGTTTTATGGAAAATATACTCGTCCAGACTGTACTGCAGTATGAGAAGTAAAAATAGATCAACAAATGATAAAAAGACATTGTCTACTAAATAGCTTCTTTTCCTAATCATACTAATAGATTATTATTATTAACGTGTTCCAAAGAATTTAGTTTTTCAGACTTAGTTATTCTCATGTGAAATCTTTGCTGAGTTTTCAGTCATTATTCTCACCAATGATTGACTGAGAGACCATCATGTGTGGAAACAAAGCAGAGACAAACAGACAAACAGAGACGTACTTGTCGCAGCAGCTCTTCCTCAGTTTTTCGATGTCCACAGTCTTTTTCTTCAGAGTGATGGAGGACGCTTTGTCCACAGTGTCCACCGCTGCAGACACTTGCAGTCTGACTTCAGGTGCATCAACTCCTGCTGCTGCACAGCCTCCACCATAGCTGTCTCTCAGGTTCTTAAAATCCTCTGTTAGAACCTCCTCTGTGAACTCTGCAGGAACATTTTACCTCAGTATCTCAGAGCTTTTTACACATATTGCATCATTTTCACTAAATATCTCATAACTTTTGAGTACCAAAGCAGAAAGCACTGATTGAAGTACTTTCCCTTTCACATGTCGTTCACATGCAAGTAAATTTACTCTAATACTTTATTGATGTACTTTTACTTTAGTATTTACATTTTATGCTACTTAATACACACATATATTTATGTGACAGCGAAAGTTAAGAATTTGATTTCACATAAAAAAAAACATGATGATCATATTAGATATAAATAATACTTGTATACTTTTAATACTCATGTACTTTTACTGTGGATAATTTTTGTGTACTTTTACCGCCGATAATACTTTATACTTTATTTTTACTGATACTTTAACTACATGAAGCTGATGATACTTGTATCTTAAATACTGGACTCCTACATGTAATGAAGTATTTTTATGTGTTTCAGGTACTTGCACTGCTGTTTACAGTATTGTTGTGTCAGAATACACACTTGGGGAGAAGTCCTGCTCCTCCAGCAGGTCCAACAGTGTTTGATCGATGATCGTGTATTTGATGATCGGCCAGAAGGTTTTCTGTCTGGCTTTGACCAGAGTCAGCATCTCAATTTTCTCATTGACATTTTCGTTGGGGATGAGATCTCCCTGGGCACCCAGACTCTTCACAACTGCTCTGGTTCTGGCTGCAAACATCTCTGTGGACACAGAAACACACAGAGTCCCCGTCACTTCCTGTCAAACTGAGTTTACAGTCCGTTAAAAATCAGATTTTCAAATGTAGACGGTCTGACTCTACATCGCACTTCCCAGGACTGTCTCTCAGCAGTTTATCTTCCAACCTTTGCTTTTTTCACTTTTGTTGTGGTGTAATGAGCTATAATGTCCACACAGAATACCAGGCCTAAAGACTTGTGACTTTGACTGTGAGTATAATATCAGCCATGTTTAGCAGCTCATATAAAGAGAAGATGAGCTGAGCATTCTGATTAGATCTGTTGAGTGAAAAGCAACAGAACTGAACATATCAGAACCATTAAGAAACATTCAGAAAACCACTTTGAAATGAGTTACAGGATCAGGAATATCAATGTATCTCTTTGGAAGCACTTGAGGTCTTAAGTCCCGTCTCAGAGAGTAGTTTTATCCCCTTGGGGATCAGCGCCCTCGCCAGCCTGGTCACCAGAATAAAACGTTGCCATTGTACGTTTCTGCAAACTGTAGGAGTATTAATACTTTATCATTGAATTACCTTGTTATTGGGGGCACCACCTCCTTTTTGGTTAGGATTTGTTAGCGCCAAGAGGGAGCACTAACCCTTGTTCAGTTTAATCAATGAATCAGTCTCATAATTGTAAGTTCCTGTCCCAAACAGTGACCTCTGTTTACTGCAGCTCATAGAAACAACCAAACACTTTTAGGATAAATGAAGACATTTATTTATGGTTCTATGCGTGTATCTTGTGGATACATGATAAAGCATAAGATAAAGAAAATAATAAATAAAAAGAAAGTAAGATAAATAAATAAATAAGGTCTATGAATGATAATAAAAATAATAAAGAAAATTATTCAGCAAGAGTGGCTCAAAGTGCATGACTCAAGTCTTAACGTATTGCACCAGGAAATGCTAAGGGAAAGCTAATTCAACCTCTCTAAATAAATTCTTTAATTTTAACATTATTCAGTATCAACCCATGATCAAAAGGCCATGTTATGCCTTACTGTTGAGGTGTTTTGTCATGTTAGAGGCATCATCTTGGCAGGTCCAGCATTGTTTGATGCCACCAGCTGTGTTTGTCATTAAAGAGCCCGGATCAGCTGTGGGCTGTGGCATCTTTGTAGATGCAGAGGTGTTGAATGCCAGTAAAGAATCAAGCAGTTTCAGGCTCCTCTAACAGAGTTTTTAGGCCAGCTTCACTTCTGGTTTGCAGTATTGCTCTCAGAGAGCAGGTAGAGTTTTGAGGCCTCTTTGAGGCTGCTTTTATAAGTTAGGATAAAACGGGAGGAGTTACGGTGTTTTCTAAAGGTTTTCGCGCTGAATTATTGATGAACATTCAATTTCTTTGTTCTAGGGGCTTTAGGTGTGGCTGGAAAAAGGAGGTGGTGCCCCCAATAACGAGGTGATTCAATGATAAAGTATTAATACTCCCACATTTATGGTGCCCCGTGTGAGGCCAACACAAACCAACTGTCCCCTGCTGCTCAAAGGTAAACAAACAATGTTAGCTTTAATGATTGCTGCTTAACAGTGCTAGAAACTCCTACAAAACCACGGATACATTAAATATCTACATTTCAATGTGCATAATACATATCATATCAACATTTCTAAAGTGATGTAGGTCACATGACATCTATACAAGCTGACTTTCTTTGGGAGGAGGAGGGGTCGGTGGATGGTTAGACAGTTAGTTAGATGGTTTGAGACCACCGCCAAACAAATTCCCACTTCCTGTTTCAACTGACAAAAACAAGTGTTTTTGGTGAGAAGTTGGGACATTTGCAGCTGTTTTTATTTTGTTTTATTTTTTATTTTAACTCAAACCATGATCTTTCTCTATAACTAACCATGTGGTTTTTGTGCCTAATCCTAACCAGACCTTAACCACAGTGTTGTCACATCAGTCACATCATTAAACATCATTATTCAACTGATAATGGCCGGTCCAGAGGGTGGACATATGGATGGATGGAATAAACAGTGGCTGATGTCTCCACTCCTTTGATTGGTCACTCTGAATACGGACCATGACCTTTGATTGGCTGTTTGGTTTGATCAATAACACAGTCAAAGACAGGCAAATTCCTGAGAGAACAAAGAGAAACATAAATAATGATATTTAGTGGCTGAATCTCAGTTATTTTACCACTTACACTCATGAAAAAGTGTTAGACATCATAGCAAAAAGTCCCAATGCTGTTTAAACCCACTTTCAGATTTATGTAGTTTTCCTTGCTGCTGTCATGGAGGAATGTTGGGTCTGTAAATTAAAGAGTTCGGTCTAGACCTGCTCTATGTGAAAAGAGCCCTGAGATAACTTCTGTTAAGATTTGACGCTATATAAATAAAATTGAATTGAATTGAATTCCCAATCTGCCCTTTGCTGCATGCATTTGACTCAAAATAACAAGTGTTTGCATATACACAAGATACACCTGGACAAGTCTGAAGCAGCACTGGGAAAATACTAAAAAGTTGCACCAAAGTGTATAAAAAGTAAAATAAAACACACACTCTCCCCTGCACAGTCCAAAGAATTAGACACTCACTGTACAGTACCTAAGTGCACTTTATAAAAGTATTGTACCGAATTAAAACGTGTTGTAAATACAAAGCAAAATGTAGAAGTTCATCACATTGGAATGTTTTGCTTTTGTAAAAGAGAATTTAATCTAAGATGAAATCTTTGACGTTTATTTCCGTGTTTGTTTTATCTGATAATGTTTGACATTTGTTCAACATTACAAGAAAACATATCTAGTCTGTTTAGCAGGTAATTCCACATTGTTCAGCTGTGAGTCACAATGTGACCGACTTACCACTGACTCTAATATTACTGACACTATTTGGTAAAACTTAACATAAGACAATAGCTGCAAGCTATAAACATGACCAGGCACATAGTGACAGATCAGAACACTGCTTAAATAATTACTTAGTGCTGCACATGTGATAGGTGTATTACAGTGAAACAGAAAAAACTGAGCTGGGTTTCTGTTGTTTTCATACGCTGAGTTATAAAATAATCTATGTCTATGATAATATAGTAGACATTTAGACTCTGCAACACAACTGAACATTTACAAATACAATTCTAAAAAAAGTTCAAATTCAGCTGAACACATAAATGTTGTCAAATATTTTTATGAAGTTTGATCACACATTTGCAAGTATATACAGTATATATTTACCATCTTTCATAGATAAAATGCATCTTAGTATTAGTGTGACCTGCAGTAAAACATAAATGCTTCTTAAGCTACTATCCCATAGTTTGTTCATTTGATTTCCATCAATGATTTGATCATCTATGTTAATATGTGTCTCTGTTTCATCTGATAAGTTTTGATTCTATTTAAAGAGGAAACACATCAGTTCAGCAGGTAAGTCCACACTGTTCAGCTGTGAGTCTGAATGTGATAAGATCAGCATCACCTTCACATATCTGATGAAAAAAACCCTCACTGCTTCATACAAAAACTAAGTATCATCTCATTTAGTTCATTTCTCACCACCACTGTTGAGTGAATGAACATTTTAGCTCAAATGACACTTGTGAAAGTTGATGACTTTTGACCATTCCCTCAACTCCCACAGTACACCACAACTGGATCTATTGGCATTTCCCACAGGCCATGCCAGCCCCCTTTAGCTGCTCTATGCTAAAGTAAACCATGATCAATCACATGCATTTCCACTGGAGACTCATAAAGTTTAGTTTCATACCTACATTCCTATTTGTTCTTTCAGGCTCTGCACTGACTGAGACTCCCTATGGTAAGCGGAGAGTACCTTCATCTGTGAACCTGGTCCCAGGGCGTCCGCCAGCCTCCATTGACGCTAGGACTCTACACCTGTGTTTAACCTTAAGGATAAACACAATGTGTTTTGGATGATTAATACTCAACGTATACGTAACATTTGCTTGTTTCCAAGAAAACTCCACGGGGCATCCTTAAGCTGTTATCCAAATAGTAATTCAGCTGCTGTGTGAAGGTGTCGTGTAATGTAAAGTTACCTGACTAAGATGCAATACGAGAGAGATGAAGGTGATGACGTGAGAAAACCACCAGGTGATGGTTGGACTGGGTTTGTAGTAGCTGTGTCAAGAACAATCTCAGTGCAGTTTAGCCTTTTTTAAACAGGTTAAATTCTCTTCACGTGTGTCAAGTTTAGATGATTATATATTTTAATTAAGAGTTATTAAAGTGGGAATAGTCACCTTTATAAAAACTGTCTCCTATGAAAGTATTTCCTGAAATGTCATTGAAACACCAACTTGGCTGCATGTGCTGGTCTACAAAACTTTATCTTTGTTCACTCAGAAATCTCTCAACAGCAGTCAAAGTCATTGATTATTACATATTCCTCAGGATTTATTGATAACGTTGTCATCTCAGTAACGACTCTGAGAGTTGTTTCCTTTATAATAATAATAAATTAAATGAATCATGAAATATGTCGATAAAGAATTATATATTAAATGAAAAATATAAATTATCACTCTTAATCTAAACTAATAAGTAGTTAAGATATCAATTAAATTAATCAATATTAACTTATATATTATATATATACTTGACTAAGATGTACACACACACACACACACACACACACACACATCCTCAGGTTACTGCAGGAAGTGAACGCAGCAGAACAGAAAACATGCTGTGACTCTACACCTGAATGAAACTATGTAAATATGAGCTTCTACACGTTAGATGACATCAGACTTAAACTGACACATCAACAGAATTATTATGAAAACTGTAATAGTCCAACTTCTTCTTCTGTTTTTGTTATACAAAAAATCTGCTTTGAATTATTAGTTTGCATTAATACAATTCACATTTCAACAAATCAAATGAAAATATAAAAGAATGTTCATAACATTCAGTCGTCAGAGTTTTTAAAAATCTATTTGAATAGAAAAAATAAAGATTTAAAGATTTGATACGTACACAAAGACATTCATCTATAAAAACACACTTTTACACTCAGCTCTACATCAGTTTAAAGTGAACAAACACTTGAGAAGCTGAAAGCTGAAACAAAACTTCTGTGATGAAGCTGTGACTCTACACCTGAATGAAACTATGTTCATATAAACTCATGTTTTACACATTAACCACTAAAATCACATCCTGACTCCTGTCACTGATAACATGTAAGTTGATGTGAAACAGAAATAAAACAGTCATGTCTTACCTTGTTCTCACTCACAGCTGCAGTCAAATCTAATCAGGTTTGAAGTTGAAGTTGTAGTCGAGGTGTTTGAGTTCTAACCTGTTTAATTCTTCCTCTGCAGCTTCACACACATTCAGTCATGATGGAAACAGAAGAGCGCCCGAGGCAACCAATCACAGCGTTCCTTTTATCAGCCTTCTGAACTGCACCAACCTGTCCGACTGTAGCCGTGTGCCAGATTCACCTTCTACATAAACTACAGGATTATAATCTGCATTCACACACTCAGACACTTTTCTGTTTCCACTCACAGGAAATGATTTATAACGTTTATGGTGCAGTTTGTGAAATCTGGAGACTTTACAAAAAGAAAACAAAATGTGTCCTTTAAAGATACAGAATGTCGTCTATGTAAAACAGCTTGCTGTGTTTATTCCTTTTTATTATGTATATACACTGTTGTACTCTTTAAAGAAAAACTGCTTTGTATTTAATTTAATTTATGACTGTGGTTAAACCCTAACCCTAAGGACAAGGGAATAAAAAGGATAAAAATTTGTCTTCTGTGTCAGTAACATGTGACTCCCTCCGTCCAGCAGGTGGAGCTCCACAGCTGTTTGTTCAGTTTACAGTCTGATCACTCTGAGAACGCTGGAACGTTTCTCTCTCTGTTTGGCTTTCAGGAGCTTTAACCACAGTTCATCCAGTCTGCACTGTGCACCTTTAATATAACAGGCTGATAATAATAAAAACTACCATATTTACTCTTGATGACATTTGCTTTTTTCAGTTTTATTATACAAGTTAATAGCTGTAGTGAGGTGTGATGTTATAAAGGTGGATTTGTTTAGCAAACATCTCTGGAATAAAATACAGTCAATGTGAAGTTTAAATGTTTATTTCTCAAACACATCTGCGGTAAAAACATGGAACTATTAACAGTTTTCAGAGAAGAAAGAAGCAAGATTTGTGAAATCAAAGCAGAAATCTCTTGGTTCCAAGTTTGTAAATGTTAATGAGCTCCACAAAAAGACTTTGGCACTAAAAAGACTGTAAAGTTGAAAGATATCTACTTGATTTGACTTGTTTGGACGCTGAAGCTTCATATTAGCTTCAGATAAACTTTGAAATACATTTTTGCACAGAAGGAGGACTGTAGATTTTGTCCCCAATCACTTCCATTGTAAGGTCAATATGAAGGGATCTTCTAATGGTCAGTATGAACAGGAGGAATGATTACAGCAAGAAAAACAGCTTTAATGTTCATTTGGGCTCCTGACTGTTGGTTTAAGACACACTGGAAACAGGTGAACTCATCCTTTAAAGTGAAGAGTTGAGTAATAAAGAACCTAACCTTCAGTCCACATCAGTTTCGGATCCATCTAGTGATCAATACAGAAATCAATAACAGTCATATAACAGTTAATCAGATATTCCTCATGATACTTTTATTTAATATGAGATATGATGTTGGTGTCTGTTTCCCCACTGAGTCTCTGACAGAATAAAGAGAAACAAACATTTAATGATCAAAGACAGATTATATACAGATATATATTATTTAACATATTTAGGGAAGAGTCTAACAGAAATATTAATAAAGTTGGGGAGGATGTTGCTTTTTAATCAAATGAAATATAAGTTTCAGCCCTGTAGTTTCTGCACTGTCCTGAACTTTAACATGAGACACAAACAGCTTCAAGGAAAGTTTGTAGATTTCTCTGATGGAGGAAACTAAAGGTGAGTGAAGACTTGAATTAAAATATGTTATTAGTGGTGTTTCAGTTATAGTTGAATACTGAGTTAAGTAAACATGGAGCAGATTAAATAGATTTGAATGTATTATGACAGACTTGTTGTAGTTCAGTCTGCTCAGGTTTCCTTCAGTCCACATCAGTTGTGGCTCCATCTAGTGGTCACTACAGAAAACATCATTATCCAGAGTTGATCTAATATTCTTCAGGATATGTTCATTATGATGATGTGAGCTGTGTTTTCAGAAAGCTCAGAAAGCAGCTGATGATCCAGTGAAGACACTCTGAGCAAACTGGTTTCATCAAGCTCACATTTTATTCATGATTCACAGAAAAATGCATCAAGCAGGATATGATTTAATGTAGAATAACACAATATACTGCAATCACTCAAAAATAACTTGTGTCATGTGAAATATTAAACTAATCATTACAAGCTGTATGATTCAAATACACATGAAGAAAATCTCATCAAACAGAAGCAAATGAGATTTCATGACTCCACTCAAAAACACAAACATCAGGAAGTTGGATTCACGTCCAACACAGCAGAATATTTCTACGTTCTGTAACATCGTCTGAACAAACGCATTCAAATGAGAAAATCAATCATGTGTATCAGTTTCTATATGATGTCAGTAACATGTTACTGTCCCTCCACCAGTTTACTGACACTTCTGTCAGCATGAGTCACTTCAGAAAACATCTCAGCCTCGTATTGACTGAAACACACGAGAAAAACAGTCAAATCATTCAAGTGAAAGAAGCTAAAGAAACATAATGTGTGTGTGTAGAAGATGATGTGACTGGTGTTTCTCTGCAACAGCAGGGAGGCTGTTGTACTCCACATGAAGCACCAGGGGGCGTCTTCACTCCGTATTAAACCTGAGCTGTTAGCTGTGTTCACTTCCTCTCTACTCTTTATGCTTCATTCTTGACCTCAGAAACAGCAGCTGATGAAAACTGTCTCAACTCAAGGTCCACTTACTCACTTGTTCTTGACTGTATCACATGGTCTTCATCAGCAGGTTGAGTTTGTTCAGTTGTTAGAAAGCTGGAGGACTTCTCATCCATGCTGCTTTAAACACTGAGACTGACGTGCTGCTGTGTGATACAGTTGAAAGCTCCAGAACAGTAAGTGGACCTTGAGTTGAGATAGTTAGTCAGGTATTGCAGTACAAGTATGTAGAAACAAGTTTTTGCTTTAAATTATGCAGTTAAAGTTTGTACTTTGTACTAACGTGAGGTGAAGACGTACGCTGGCAGACATTGAACACCACCAGAAATAAACTTTTGTTTTTTTGTTTGACTTTTTTTTGTTTGCTTTGTTTTGTCAAAAAAAACATCAACAACCTTTTTTCACAATAAAAACGCAACTAAAACTAAATAAAAAGTCACCTTTGAAAAAGAAGAACTATATCGAAATGTTTAACATTTTTCTTCAACACAATGATCATGTGAAAGACAGACAAACAGACAAATAAAGTAATAATTGTTTTAATGCAAAGTCATATTAAATGAGCTTCATGCATTTGTGGAATCACGTTATCCTTCTAGTTACTGAAACTGTTTCCGCTGCAGCAGCTCAGTTTGTTTGTTTTGTTGCTCTGATAAGCAGCATCTTCCAGTCAGTAACGTTCTGTCTGCCCCAAAGACCTCAGAGGGGATATAACATCATTTTCTACCTGTTATCTGGAAGCAGTTTGCATCTTCAAAGGTATTTTTCTTTAATTATTTTTAATAAATGGAAGCTTTGTCAGAGCAGAGCATGTTATGGTTCAAACCAGCTTTTTCCAGTCCTCTACTCTGTTTAAAGAAACCAGGTTTCTGGTTTATATGACAGGACAGAAATCAGCTGACTGCAGAGAGTCGAGCAGAAAAGAGGCTGAACTATGAGAGGAAGTGATGTAAAAAAAAGAGTATTGATATGATTGATAACAGGAAAACCAACAGCTTCTGTCACTATAAAATAAACTCTGGCTTTACTTTCACTGAAGTGGATCAACAAATGATAATTAAACATTAAACTAAATGAACAGTTATATATCACAGAGGAGGCGGTTTCCCACAATCACACAATTTAAAATTTAAAAGACGATCAGATTTCTTTAAAAAAAAAGTATTTACATCAGCATCACACTTAATAGGATTAAAATGAAATAATGTTTGTGATGTTTAAACATTTATATGAACAGTGTAGAGCTTGTTGTCTACACAGCTGTCTGATGTTGTTCATCTACATCAATGCATCTTTAACTGCTTTACCAGCTGCTGTTAGTGCACCATACATGTACCACATTGTTGTTCTGGTTCTTTCATCCACTCGACCTGCCATCTCTTTCAGTTTCTGGACCTTTTCTTTGCCTCTCTCATTCATCTTCTCGATCAGGTAGTCTAAGTGGACATAAGTAGACAGTGAGTCAACATTCAGGGCGATCCGGTCTAGATGTTCCACATGTAAGTAGACCTCATCCAGCAGCTGGATCTTCTCTGCTTTCAGTTTTTCCATCTCTGTTTGAAGATTTTCCAGAAGGCTCATCTTCTGTTCATGATCTACCTTATTCTTTTCATACTTCTGTGTCACAAGTCGTTCAGTCTTCTTAACTCTCCTGGTCTTGTTCACATATCTCCAGTTTTCTTTCACATGATCTTCTGCAGGACACTTCCCTGTACAAGCAGTACAGCGACCATCTTTCATGACCTCACAGTCTCTGGGACTCCAGGCCATTGTGCATCCAGGATAGTGACAGTTCTCTTCACAGGTGTTACAGGTGACAGCTGCTTCATAAAAAACCCACCCCCACATCCCTCCATCAAGAGGCTCTTTCTCTTTGTAGACCTCATCAACATCTACAGTGAACTCTTCATTCTTCTTCATCTCTTGTTCATGTTTCTTCAGAGCTTCTTCAGTCTGTTGGATCTCGTTCTGTTTTAGTTCAATCAGCTGGATTCTGTCTTGCAGGTTGTTGATGCAGGCTGTTATTCTGATGCGTGCGTTCATCACTTCAACAGTTGTTATTAGCTTTTGAGGTTTAGATTTTTCCAGGAAGTCTTTGAATTCTTCTGCTCCTGTCTCTGTTACGTTCCATGCGCTCTCTAAAGCATCCTTTGTTTTCTTTGTTCTCTGTTTGTTCTGACGGTTATTAAACAGGAAGTGAACGGGCTGATTCTCCTCATCTTTGGCACATTTAATGTTTGCAGCTTCAAGAGCTGTCAGAGCATCTTCAGGTATTATTCCATCTGAGTGTGTCATGAGAGCGACGATGTTCTTCTCAATGTCTTTCCCAAACAGAGACGTCACTGAATCAAAGATGTACCTCAGTCGGTCACTCAGTCGATTCACACTCGCCTTCATCACCAGACCCACTGCATCAATCTCATCAACTCCATCTTCTGAGCGAAACAAGTCCAATAATCTTTGACTGATGACATCATGTTTAATCTCTCCGGTGTCTCCGAATCCAGGAGTATCAATGATGGTCAGAGAGAAGGGCAGAGTTATATCTTCAAAACCAAAGATCTCGTACACGATCACATCTGATGTCTGACTCTCTGACTGACTTTTCTTCTCTCTCTCTACAATCTCAAACCAGATGTCGTCATCAAACTTCACTCCCATGGTGTAGTTGAACAGAGTGTTGATCAGAGTAGATTTTCCTGCTCCTGTTTCACCTACAAGTAAGATGGTTTTGTTTGTCTTGTTCAGGTTTTTCTCACCAACAGTTTTTCTTGTCAGAGTTCCAAACTTCTCTTCCTTTGGTCTCAGCTGGTGGACATCAGGAGATCCTGAAGAGATCTGAGAATCTTTGGAGATGATGTCCTGGTATTTCTTACTGATTGTGTAAAAAATAGAGAAAAATAGAGAAAAATAGAGAACTGTTTAATACACATATAAACTTTATGAACAGATTTGTACTCTTCCCTTATTGTACATCAGTCATTATTTTCTATTTGTAGTTAAAAGATATAAAATGAAATAAAATCAGAGAGAATAAAGTGTAATATTTGCTGATTTGAATAAAAGCCTAAATGTTGCAGCTGTGAGCTCAGTGGTTGAACCTCTAGCAGCATCTCAGCTACTGATATCATGAAGCTCATCACAGTTTAACAGAACAGAAACCACTGAGATCCATCAGCCTCCAAACAAACTCATATTTACCTCCAGCTGCTGACAGAAATCTGAGCAGCAACACTCACTGCATCAGCTGACAATAAGGAAATGAGTCCACTATGACATCACATTAGTGTTTGTTTTACTCTGATATTAATTAGTATTGTGGTGTCTGTGGCTCAGGAGATAGAGCAGGTTGTCCACTAATCAGAAGGTCAGTGGTTCAATGTTTGGACAAGATACTGAACTCCAGATTGATCCTGATGGTTGAGTGTGTGTGTGTGTGTGTATGTGTGTGTGTGTGTGTGTTTGTGTGTGTGTGTGAGTGTGAGTGTGTGTGAGAGTCTGTGTGTGTGTGACATACTTTACATTCTCTGATGTCATTTCTAACATCTCTATAATACTTTAAATATTCCTACAGTAACTTGACACTGACTGTTTCTGTCATCAGTATTGTGTTTATGTCTCCTAACTTCATCCAACTTTATCTTAGTTTTAATGGATCACATATAACAACATTACTACTTTCTATGGTAGATAATCAACAGTGAGTTTATGATATTGTTCTGAAATGACATTATAGGGATTGTCAGTTGTGCATCTTGTCCAGAGGCTGAATATTCCTAACACACCTGTGCAGGCAGAGATCAGAGTGAACACACCACTGCATTGTTATCAGCTGTTTCCACACACACACACACACACACACACACACACTCACACACACGCACACACACACACACACACACACACACACTCACACACACACACACACACTTCCATGCATTTTGTTCTAATTGTATTTTAATGGTTATTTGTAGTAATGTTACTCACGACGTTGCCATGGTGCTGCCTGTCAGAGAGACTCCACACGGTGAGGATGAAACAGGTGTTTTGGTATCTGGGAGGACAAAATGAAAACCATCATAAAGTGAAATAAAGGTGTGAAGAACTTGCTGCAGAAAGTTTCAGTGCTGCACATTTTGAGCGACGAGCCGCTCGACCAACAACGTCTCCTAGAAATGATGTTTGTTTGCTACTAAATGGAAACAGCATATATGTTCTGAAGGAAATGTCCTGCTGCCTGGATTAAACTTTTATATCAACATAATGAGGAAATGTTGTTAATTAATGTATCTGAATGTAAATGTCCAATAACAACACATTTGGTTTGTTTTCTATAATATGTGAGTGGCTGTTTGAATGAGGGTTCATGGGGTTACAGTAGACCCTGTAACAATAAATCATTTTATGATGGGACAGACTTACCAAACAGTCTCTATACAGGGTTTACTTTAGTTTATTCAAGTACAAATTACCATCACATGCAGTGGACACATTGGAAGTTACTGGTGTCTGTAATCATTCCTCCTGTCCACACTGGCTGTGATGTGATCCTTTCCTACAGCAGCTCAAATATGAGATATGAGTTCTGTGAGGAAACACAGTCTAAAGTTCAGCAAGTTCATATAAAGAGCTGAACAAACCAAGAGTTTATCTGCCAAAGTTACAGTTGTGTAATTCATCTTTGTGTTGTGATTTCTCTTGCTGAGCTGCAGTGGAGGAATAGTAACACAGAGAGGGAATGTAGTACTAAAGAGACTGTGGAAGCTCATGAGAGGGCCTCTTGATGCTCAGACAGGTCTGTCTCATTAACATAAAATCTATCATTTTGATTTTTACATTGTGTGAGAGAGAAGGATCTGCTGAAGAGATCATGTGTTCACACAAAGACACAAATATGTAGCTGTGCTGTACGCATGGTTATTTCATAAATCTCAGTCATTGTGGAACGATGCGCACGTGCACATGCACGCCCTTAATCAGCCCCCCCCCCCCCCCCCTGTAGACCTGTCAATCAAACAAACACAAACTGATTGTGTTGCACCAGCGAGGGTCTCCAACAGCCAGAACAGCTGTCATTACACACGGCTGTGGTTATTTATAGCGTCCAAACACTGTAACAGGTTTGGTCATTTGAACAGTATTTTACTTTAATGTGTTCAGTAGGATATCAGTGTGAAAAGTCTCTTACTTGTAAATCACAAAGGATTATGGGAAAATATGTGTAAAGTACAGACTGTAATTCAACTCTACTGTAAATCATTTACAGTAATATATCTGCCCCCAAAACTGACCAATGAGGACGCAGAATTTATTCTAGATTTATTCTTAGATTTTAACAGTTTTGGTGGAAATGACACTAAAAGAAACAAATTGAAATCAACAGAATCTGTAAGTACTTATATTTCATACTTATGATATTTTTTAAATAACATTTGATGATAAAATCCAGGTTTTAGATACAGATACATTTTTTTCTCTGTTTCAGTAAATTAAATGTAACTTGGTTCTTCTGGGCATCACTACCATGAGCTGAGAGCTCTATAATAAAGATATTTAGTGCCAGACGTGTCTGTCTATCTTCAGTTAAATAACAATGAACTCCATGACAGGCTGATTAATGTAGTCACATACACAGATATGTTCCTTTAAACTTTCATGTCTTTGGTTACTAATAATGGGAGAAAATTTAAATCTCATATTTTCAACATTTTTAGATGCTGTGTGAGAACTCAGTCACAGGAAACACTTTGCTTTAATTCAGCTTTTAGTTTTTCATTTTGATTTCATTTAATGTTATTCTATAACATTTCATTTATTAAGTTATTACATTCAGTTATAGTGAGATTTTTCCTGCAGCATTTGTGTCCAAAAATCCAGATATTGGAAGTTTTTCGTGGTTCTTCGTTCAAAGTGTTCTTACCTGGGATGTTGACTTGAAGACGCTGTGAGATGCTGAAGAGGCAGGAAGAGCAGAGAGGAGTCAGACTGCAGAGGAGGAGAGGAGGGTTTATATAATCAGAGAGGCAGCAGGTCACATGATTTACAGAAACAGCATCAGAAACCCCCCAGCCAATAATACATAGGGGAGAGCAGGGTAAACAGAGCCACCCCCTGTATCTAGGTAACCATAAACAAAAGTAATCATGTGACCACAAATAAAGGACGAATAGTTCACATTACTCAATCCATCTTGGACTCAAGCACATGGAGAGAGCGGTCAGCAACACAGAGCAAAAGAAATGATTTTTGTCATGCCAAGTGAATTCATCATGTCACTAAAGTTATCAGTCTTGTATCTTAATTAAAAAGAGATACGTTTTAGACATTATAACTTGTTAATTGAAGTCAGCGTAAGCTACAAAACAATGTCATAAACTCAACATAACTGTGGATCTGAACCGCTGTATGAAACAGTTTTGTCAAAGTGAAAGTTGTGGAGTAAAACGTGCCAGTGATGTTGAGTCAGTGGTTCAATTTACCCGCAAAATTATTTTCTGATATTTTAGAGACTAGAGACACTGTTCATGTTTGAACCCTGTTACAAGTTCTAAAATGTTGATGAATAAATACCTAATTGTTAATAATGTTAAATTTAAGCCACAAACAAACATGCTGCACATACAGACAGGTGACAAATTAAAGGGAAAACCAATATAAAGTGTCTCAGTAAGGTGTTGGACCATCATGTGCCACCAGAGCAGCTTCAATACACTTTGGCATTGATTCTACAGTCTCTGATCATCATTGTTCATGAAGATCTTCCTCATGTGGTATTGTGATGATGATGATGATGATGATGCAGAGCGCTGTCTAACACGTCAGCTGGGTTGAGATCTGGTGACTGTGAACCTCATAACATGTGATTCACATCATTTTCATACTCATCAAACCATTCAGTCCTTTCTGGAAGAGACCACTCCCATCAGGATAGAAATGTTTCATCACAGGATGAAGCTGATCACTCACAACTACTTAGTATTGATTAGCAGTGACTCTTCCCTCTAAGGGGACAAGTGGACCCAAACCATGCCAGCATAACAGAGCCTCCAGACCCCCTCACTGTAGGCGTCCAGCACTCAGACCTGGACCAGTTTTTCCTTTCATTTGTCACCTGTCTGTATACACAAAAGCACATTTACACACATTCATTCTGTGGCTAACATACAAAGATCACAGTTTAATCTTTACTGAAAATGTTTAGGTAACATGTTGAACAACAAGACACAAGCATCATTTTATTTAAAAGTATGAGTTTTTGCCTTTGTTTAATTGATGGCATTAATAAAGTTCAAAATTATCTCAAATTTGTTTGATTTTGTGTAATTTAGAGCGCTCAGTTTACCCCTACTTTGGGGTAAGTTGTGCTATTGGACTAACTTTTTTGATGGGTCATTGTTCTAAAACTATAATAATTAGATAACTTGTTTTAATTTCTATGTGTACACAACAACTTGAGGCATATATAGTAACTATTATTTGAAACAAATACACGTTCATTTTGCAGTAAAATCATCAAATGTATAAAGTGGCTCATGGTACCCCGTTCTCCCCTAAATGTAAGACATAAATAACAAGAAAAGTAAGCTCTGACGTCTGAGGTAGATAGGGTCTCGGTGCTTGCTTTCAGCAGAAAATCTCCCGCTCTCTACCTGCTCAGCCTGTTCTCAGTGTGTCTCTGGCAGAAGGCAGGCGGGCTGCTCTGGTTCTGGTTCTAAGCGGAGGTTGTTGCTCATCCCTGCGCCTTTGTGCGCTGCAGACCGGTGTCGGCACAGTCAGCCACACACACACTCTCTCTTTCGACTTGCTAAGCACTGAGCCAAGTAGCCCCACTACTTGTATAACACACTTTAGTTTAGAAAATGTCTTAAAATATGTTGGTTTTTTTTAATTTTGCTTGGCCCTGGCTGGAGGTCAGCTAGGTTTGCAGTACACTGGCAAACACTCTGAAGAAGAGAATCAGTGAAACAGGGCCGGCTCAAGGCATAGGCCATATAGATTGTCGCCAAGGGGGCCTCCTTGTCTGGTGGATGCTGGTTGCCCTCAAAGGAAAAAATAAAATAAAATAAATAAATAAAACAGATAAATTAAAGTAAGTAAGCTAGATCGATATTGAAATATCATATCAATAAATTAGGTCTCTACTAGATTAATGTGATGTAAAATGGAGAGATGGAGACCCTCACCTGTGTAAACAGGATCCACCTAGTTTGTTTTTTATTATTAAACCTGATGGTTTAGTTACACTTGAAGACAATTAAATGAACATCTCTGATTATCAGTGGCTGACTTCATTAATATGAGAACAGTACAAATTATTTCATCATCATGAAATGTGCATGAATCCAGAGCAGAAACATTATCATTAATATAAACTGTGGTTATCATTATATTATTATCTTGCAAACAGCATCAGAGATGAACAGAATCAGTCTCTGTAGACTTTGTGTGAAACACATTCAGTGCAGTTTTGGGTTTACAGTCAGAAGGTTTTTAGGTTTTCAGGTAGTTTTAATGGCACGTTCTTGTCTTTCTTCATTTTTCTAATGTGTCATTAAGGAGACTGATGTCAACATGAAGTTATTGAAAGCAACATGTGAGTGTTGGTGGATTTAAGTGTAATCAGACAGACTGAAGATCTGTAGCTGGAGGAGAGTGAACGTCTCACATCAGTGTGTGTTAACACCTGAACATCAGGATGTATTGTCACATGTTTTATTTGAACTAGTGAAGAAGGTTCAGGTCACTGCAGGTCATGAGTTCCGACTTCTTAATCCTGCTTCTCTCTGATGTACAATAAAAGTGAACTTTGGATTTTGTTGTTGAATGCTGGTTTAATGTTTTATCTCTAATGTGGATTTTGTTGTTGAATGCTGGTTTAATGTTTTATCTCTAATGTGGATTTTGTTCTTGAATGCTGGTTTAATATTTTATCTCTAATGTGGACTTTGATGCTATAATATTTTATGGAGGCTGTGTGTGTAGTCATCTGTCAGAAGTGAAGTGAACCTTAAGAACATGGCGGTTCATGTGGAGGAAGAAGGAAGATAAGAAAAGAATTCTCATGTTATTTTAATACAAGTTCAGTCCAGACAGTAAATATTTGGACACTTACACATGTTGTGTTCTTCAGGCTCTGTGCTTCAGCACATTCAATTATAAATAAAATAATGTATATTACATTAAAATGCCACGTTTGAGCAGGTTCACATCAATATAGACAGAACTCTGGTAGAGATATAACACTTTAACACATAATATTTAGTGTAAAATCCTTTGCAGTCAAAGACTGAAGTGTTGGAGCCTCAGACATCAGCGGACACTTTGTGTCTTCCCTGGTGATGCTCTGTGGCAGGATAAGAAACAGAGAACCTGACCTGTTAAACAACATCCACTTAGTTTGTTTTTTCATTATTTTAACCAACTTATGATGGTTTAGTTTATTATTAAATGAACATCTCTGATTATCAGTGGCTGACTTCATTAATATGGAGAGCAGTACAAATTATGTCATCATGAAATGTGCATGAATCCAGAGCAGAAACGTTTTCATTAATATATTGCTTTCTAATATGTCATTAAGGAGACTGATGTCAACATGAAGTTATTGAAAGCAACATGTGAGTGTTGGTGGATTTAAGTGTAATCAGACAGACTGAAGATCTGTAGCTGGAGGAGAGTGAACGTCTCACATCAGTGTGTGTTAACACCTGAACATTAGGATGTGTTGTATATACAAAGTGAAAGGTTGTTATATATGATAAAATATACTTTATTGTCCCCTTAGAGAACTTTGTCTTGGCTTCAGCATAACTGCATCACAAAACATTTATCTTCCAAACACACTGTCAATACATAATTTACGGCACCTTATAAAGTGCTCTGGGAAGTATCGTTCCACCAACACCACATTTGATTGCTGCTGTTTAAATCTTAATGTATAAAGGGACAAATGAGTTTTTATAAAGGTAAACGCTTGTATTCAGGATGGAGAATGTGAGGAATGATTCATTATGTTCTGTGCTTCTCTAAGCTCAGACTGCTCATATATAACCTGAAGAGAAAACTGTTCTTTCCTCCCTGTGACCTTCATATCAACCTGCACAAGGTCACCTGATTAAACTCTGTAACACTGACTGATAGAACAGAAACATGATTCTCTTGTCAACTCCGTAGAGTCTGAGTCTTCTTATAAAGTACAGCTTCTGCTGCAGCAGAGAACAAAGACTTCAACATGGACATGCCAGGTAAGAGATCAATGTGCACACAAAGGTTTTTATGTTCAGACCTGATAAATGTGAGACTTATGAATGATTACTGGACTGATTTTAGATTAAATACAATCTCTTCAGTTTTCCACATTAATAATAAGGTGCTGAGTGTTGTACAGTGATGTATCCTCGTCTCTGTGTAGTAGTCATAATGGAGAGGTCATCAGAGGATTTCAGGATGTAGTTGGAAGAGTTTCTACTCAAACACTCATTTATATACAATGTGAAGAGAACAGTGGAGCTCACACATCCGATCAGAGCACCTGCACTGACTAATCCAGGGTCAGAGATAACATTATTATTTACTATAACATTGAAACTGGTTATCAAGTGCAAAGTCATGAAGCTGATTCATCAAAGTCAACTTGAACAATCCAAATATAAGATGATGTAAATATGTAACTTTTTATGTTGTGACAAAGAAGGAAACAGAAAGTATCAAGCCTGCTGGGTCAGACTTCACCTATCAGCCCCCTCTTTATACAACTGTTCACACAGAGAACAACTGTTGGGGTTTTTCCATTGACACTTTTGGCCACGCTGAGTCAAACCATGATGTGTTAATTTGACTTTTTATTAACAGTTTACAGTTTAAACGCGTCAAGTTGTGCTGAATTGCGCCCGAGATGGACCGTCTCTGGAGTTGGGCCAAAGCAAACCTCACCTCCAAGCAGGATTTGGTGTTGCAAGACTAAACTCATGTCTGTGCTGGAGACCAGAGAGAAGCTGATGAACACATTTCCTGCTGCTTCATATTAAAAGCTTTTAAAGGTAGAGTCAGTCATTCTGGAGAGAGATAGTTGATATTTGAATTAAACACTCAAATAAATACCCCCCTCCCTTCATGCTCCTTCAGAGGCTTCATGTATTGATGAGGCTTAAACACTGAGTGCTCTTGTCAGAAGAACTTTACCTGGCAGTTGCATCATTAAACCACCTGTGGTTTCCAGGCTCTGGCCTGTTACATTAGACTGTCCTCTTGTGGTGTCAACTGTATACAACAGCACATATCAACACATCTCCCTTTTCTCCAATAAAGAATAGTTTATATAAGCTCTGAACTTAAAGCTGTTGTTACCATTATAACCTAAATATTCTGCCCTTCATCACAAGGTAATACAACATAAAGTCTCTATATCTTCACAAAAGTTTCCAGTTTTCACAAAAACCCTTCACCATCGTAAGTCTGTATACTGTAAACCACATATATACATTTCAACCTTCTCTCTCTTATATGTCTTTCACTTACACGACCCCTTTACATCTCTACAATCAGTCTCTCTGTCAACAGTCCTTCAGTTTCATCGTTGAGCCCTTTTAACTTTTCACCCACACTGAGTATCAATCATCTGATTACCAACAGCTGCAGCGACTGTAGTCAGAGGCGTCAGTCTAACAACCAAAAACTCAATTATACAAACATTTATACAGATTATACAAGCAAACGATTCTCCAAAGAATCATTTTCAGCCACTATGGACTAAACAAACAACCTACATAATGAAACAATATCAGGATAACCATCATGAGTCCTTGTAGTTGAGACGAATGTGGGTTTGATAAGTGTTAATGAGTCGATCAGATTCTTGGTTTAGATCAGCAGCAGACGTGACGTTAATGTGTAAATCCAGCAGAAGTCTTTCTAGATCATCACGTCACACTGAACCCAGACACACATCATCACAATAAACACATCAACTTTATGAGTCAAATATCAGATTTCACATATAAAACATGAGTCCGTGTGTTTCTCTTCATTATTATCATAAATGTAACTGTTTAATGTAACTCTGTTTCTCAAAACTTTCTGTATTTACAACAACAGTAAAAATAAAAACTTTATACAAGTCAGAGGAAGTAAATCCTTTCTTTTAAATATTGAAAGTCTTCTCAGCTTTTTGTTTTTCACATCTTTGATTAAGGTTCAACAATAAATTAATAAAGCAGGTTTGGAAACAGAACATTTAGATTTGTGGATGTTTAATAAGAATAATCAGTAACCAGATGATAAAATGCAGGTAATATTATTCTCCATCCCACTGAACACAACATATAATCAATAGAGCACATTAGTTTACATTTCTCTATTTATAAAGTTCTGCATATCTGTCCAACATACATTTGAATGATGACAAAACTAATGAAAGATTGTTTCTGTTCTGCAGCCAAATAAAGTCTGTATAATGTTCATCTCCTGCTCTGGTTTATTAATAAAGTTATAAAAGATGAAAAAACTGTTGAAGGGCCTCCAGCAGCGGCGCTGTTTACACCGCAACATCCCGGTGTTTACTGTTACCATGGCGACCGGACGCTCTCATGTTCAGTGCTTGTGATGTTTTGAGCTTCTGTCTGAGAGAGATTCAACTGCTGTAATAACTGATGTTAAACATAAAGCTGAAGATCAGATCGATGTGAAAATGCTGCTGAGTGACAGAAGAGCATGTCGGGAGTTGACGGGACCGACGCCTCATTCAGTGGGAGTGGTGAGACTCATTCACTTCATCTGCTTTCTACCTGTCTGACTAACAGACCAGAGTCATCAAACACCGGAACTAAAATATTATATTTCATCATCATCATTCATTCAGTAAAATAACTTAATCCTCAGTAGTAATACTTGATATGATCGATGGGAATTAACTGATTACATTTATTCAAATACTGTACTTCAGTACAATTTTGAGGTACTTGTACTTTACTTGAGTATTTCCATTTGTGTCTGTGTACATGTTGTATAATAATATATCAGTCAGAGGGACCAAACCACTACTTTTACTGCAATACTTTAACTACATCAAGCTCATAATACTTATGTACTTTTACTGCAATACTTGAACTACATCAAGCTCATAATACTTATGTACTTTTACTGCAATACTTTAACTACATCAAGCTCATAATACTTATGTACTTTTACTGCAATACTTTAACTACATCAAGCTCATAATACTTATGTACTTTTACTGCAATACTTTAACTACATCAAGCTCATAATACTTATGTACTTTTACTGTATTAGGATTTTTCATGCAGGACTTTAACTTGTAATGGAGTATTTTTACGTTGCTGTATTAGTACTTTTACTGCAGTAAAGTATCTGAGTACTTCTTCCACCTCTGGAGAGGAGTCAGCTGAAGTTCAGTCATTATTTATTTAAATTACTTGTGTGTTTTTAATGATTATGATTAATTTAAGACACATTTCAGGGATCTTTAATACCACAGTTATCCTGCCTTGTTGTTTGTGAACAAACATCCTCCAGGTTTTATGTTACGATATATTTGTGTGAACTTGTGTTTGAGGTTTAATAATTTGTTTAGTAAAATGTGTTGCATGTTTTATGTATTTTATTAACATTAATTTCTTCTTAAGTGACAATAAAGTGACCTTTAATGTTGAAGTTAAGCTTTGATGCAAAAACAACCAGACAAGGTCTCAGATTTAAACTTAATTAATTACAGAGATTTTTTATTTTTAAATCTACAATTTTACATTTATAATCAACAGAGGTGGAAGAAGTACTCAGATACTATACTACAGTAAAAGTACCCATAGAGCAATGCAAAAATACTCCAGTACAAGTAAAAGTCCTGCATGAAAAATCCTACTACAGTAAAAGTACATAAATATTATGAGCTTGATGTAGTTAAAGTATTGCAGTAAAAGTACATAAGTATTATGAGCTTGATGTAGTTAAAGTATTGCAGTAAAAGTACATAAGTATTATGAGCTTGATGTAGTTAAAGTATTGCAGTAAAAGTACATAAGTATTATGAGCTTGATGTAGTTAAAGTATTGCAGTAAAAGTACATAAGTATTATGAGCTTGATGTAGTTAAAGTATTGCAGTAAAAGTAGTGGTTTGGTCCCTCTGACTGATATATTATTATATATGACATCATTAGATTATTAATAGTGAAGCATCAGTGTTAGAGCAGCATGTAAAGTACAAGTACCTCAAAATTGTACTTATTTGCAGTACTTGAATAAAGTACGTAGTTACTTTCCAGCACTGGATGTAAATGTGTATTTGTGTCAAACAGAGAGCAAAGTTCCCGTCGTCGAGGCCTGCAGACCATCAAATCCTGGAGAGACAGAAACAGGACTCGGCCCGAGACAAAGTCTTGGAGTTCTGCAGGAACCAGCAGACCTGCGACATCAAGAACTCGTGGCTGCAGAGTTCAGACCGACTGTTCCTGAGAGGAACCATCGACAGACACATCAGAGCCGCCATGACCCAACACAAGCTCAGCATGGAGGAGAGGAGGGACAGGTCCGTCTTTGGACACCCACACTCACTACATGTGGATTCATTGTTTTTTTAACCTAACATAGTACACAGTATATCAGGCACTAAACAAGTACACAACACAACACTGGAGTACTGATAACAACAACAAAAACGTATTTTCAGGTAATTTGCAGGTATTTGATGTGTTCACCTGTCATGTCCTCACCTGTTGTCCTCACCTGTTGTCCTCACCTGTTGTCCTCCTCAGGCTTCGTGTTGTGCTGGAGGCCGAGGAGCAGCAGCTGCTGCAGGAGATGGAGGAGAAGAAGGAGACTTCAGTGGAGAGACAAGCGAAGATGAGAGAAAGAGCCAAAACTCTGAGAGAAAGACGAGAGATTGAAAGACAGCAGGTGGTGTCAGAGAAGCTGGAGCAGCTGTTCAGGTAGACACTGTTCAGGTAGACACTGTTCAGGTAGACGACACTGTTCAGGTAGACGATACTGTTCAGGTAGACACTGTTCAGGTAGACAACACTGTTCAGGTAGACGACACTGTTCAGGTAGACGATACTGTTCAGGTAGACGATACTGTTCAGGTAGACACTGTTCAGGTAGACAACACTGTTCAGGTAGATGATACTGTTCAGGTAGACGATACTGTTCAGGTAGACACTGTTCAGGTAGATACTGTTCAGGTAGACGATACTGTTCAGGTAGACACTGTTCAGGTAGACAACACTGTTCAGGTAGATGATACTGTTCAGGTAGACACTGTTCAGGTAGACACTGTTCAGGTAGACGACACTGTTCAGGTAGACACTGTTCAGGTAGACACTGTTCAGGTAGACACTGTTCAGGTAGACACTGTTCAGGTAGACGACACTGTTCAGGTAGACACTGTTCAGGTAGACACTGTTCAGGTAGACACTGTTCAGGTAGACACTGTTCAGGTAGATACTGTTCAGGTAGACGACACTGTTCAGGTAGACACTGTTCAGGTAGATACTGTTCAGGTAGATACTGTTCAGGTAGACGAGGTTTCTATTTTTATGTTTACATGCAGAAGTAGGAAAGGTACTCAGATCCCTCAGTAAAAGTAGAAATACTACAATTTAAAAATATTCTGTTACAAGTAAAAGTCCTGCACTCAGAATCCAGGTGTATTAACTAAGATTTTAGACGTTTACTAATGATGAAGTGAATATCTGATATGAGGTGATATCACTGAGCTGTATCACTCTCAGCCATACTGAGCTGCCTGCAGCCCTTCTGTTGTTATTCAGGCTCTGTAGGGTCAAAGTACTGTAACTCTGCCTGCCCTCTAGTGGAGGTTATAGAGTGGTTTGATTCTGCAAGCAGCCAGACTCCAACAGTACCAATTAAACCAAAAAGAGAGCGTTCCTTTGCACAGAGAGAGAGAAACAGGTTTGGTGTTCGGGAGCATTAAAGGTCCGTCTCTTAGAGGGTATCCAGAGGCCGGAAGCAGCCTCACTGGCTGACAAAGTAGCACTTTGTAGAAGTGTAATGTAATAAAGTTGTACTGTTTTCAGAGAGCAGTGTGAGGAGCTGCGGAGCGTCCAGAACAAACAAAGGGAGTGGCAGGTGTGTGAGGAGCGAGCCGCCCAGGTGCGGAGCAGGGAGGAGCAGCGGCAGCAGCAGCAGCAGGAGGAGAAGCTGTTCGATGAGCTGTGGGAAGCCGACCGACGAGCCAAGGAGGAGCGAGAGAGGCAGCGAGTGCAGAGGCGGCAGCAGAGAGACGCCGAGCAGCTGGACGCCCTGAACGCTCAGAGAGACGCAGCCGAGAGGCAGAAACAGCAGGAGAGACAGCTGAGAGAGGAGGAGGCCCAGCTGATGGTCTGCACCGATCAATATATATCAATATATATATATATATATATACACTTTTACAATATACAATATACACTTATAGACAACTGAGACATTTAAATACCACAAAATATTCAAAGCCATCGGTCTGAATTAACATCATTCATCATTTCTGTTTTCAGGGCAGACAGAAAAGTTTTTCACGTTCAGTTTTTCATTTTTAGATTGAAAAATTCAAGTTGAGTCATAAGATCAAACTGTTTGAATCTGTTGTGGAAATTTTCTCTCGAGAAAGAAGGCACACGGAGACATAAAGAAAGCATTAAACATTGTTACTTATTGAAGCAGTTGTAAACACTGTACAATCCATCACATCATCAGTAACAATTATACAAATGTCCAAACACAAACAAAAATACAGTCATCTTGTATTTTTGGAGAGAAAACATGTTGTTCAGCTGGTCCTTTCTCTAAAGATTGTGAACTCAAACTAGACAGCTTTATACGTCTCCAGAAGCAAAGCTAAAAACAGTCTGGTCCCTAAATGGACACTTCCACAAACCGTTACACCTTCTTACAAACAAGCATGGTCTCTAAAACAGCAGGCTTAAGACAAAGATATCTCTAGTTAACCCCAGAGGTCAGCAAGCAACCCTCAGATAGAAACAGGTTCAAGAGTTCAACTAGACTAGGAGCAGGATTTCTTCACCAACATGTGTCCCCAAAATGACGATGACATCACATTCAGTTGATAACAAACATTGACTCCTTAGTTTGAAAACATTTGTAACATCTATACAAAAGATTGATAAAATGATAACCTACTATTCAATTTTCTTTCACAAATCAAATCATTTGTGTGTCACTTCACTGATTTTACACATTATGATCAGTTTCTTGGTCCTGTTCAGTCTTCTCTTGTGTAACGATGATGTCATAGTGATGTCACCACAGTGATGTCATTATCTCTTCCTCTGCTGCTCGGATTTTGACCACAGATCCACCGACTTCAAGGAAGAGACACACTGAATGACTGGAGGACTCGTTTCAAATCCATCTGAGTGTTAATGTTTGCTAATTAACACTAAACAGATTCATTAGTGTTTCAGCTGTTTGGTCGTAAATCAAAGTATTGAACAAGTTAAATCTTTGACCAGATGATGGCGCTGGATTAAAGTTATTCCTCCTGAGGGGAACATGAACGTCTGAAGCTAAATTAATCCATCTCATAGTAGTTTCAGATATTTCAGTCTGAACCAAATTCAGTGTTTTATGGATCTAAAAATTCAAGTCAAAAAATCAATTTGTTCAAACTGAGTCGGTTAAATTCAGACGTGAACATCTGGGCTGCTGAGGATCAATAAGATCCTCGAGTTACATCCTTAAACAAAACAGCTCAGATGAGATGAAACTGAAGACAGTTGAATTTTATTAAAGGTGCAACGATGAGTTGATTAATTGATTAGTTGCCAAATATTAAATTAATCACCAACTAGTTTGACAACCAATTATTCTTTCTGATTAATTTTTTAAGAAGAAAAATGTCCAAATTTTTCTACCTGACATTTTACAGATAGATGAGGAAATAATGAACAGATTCATTGATAATGAAAATAAATCGTTAGTTGCGTTTTATATCTGAACTAAATCTTTTGTCTTTGCGTCACTAGAACATTTCAAACCTCACAAATTCAGACACGATTTAAACTGAGTAGTTTAGATATCAGCATTAATTATTCATCTCTCTCTCTCTCTCTCTCTCTCTCCGTCTCTCTCTCTCTCTGTCTCTCTCTCTTTCTCTCTCTCCGTCTCTCTCTCTCTGTCTGGCTGCAGCTGCAGCAGCAGGAGATGCAGCAGCTGCAGGAGCAGCGGGAGCAGCAGCAGCAGCGTCAGGCTCAGCAGACGAGGCGCCGGCAGCTGGATCAGGGTTTGCGGCTGAAGATGAAGCGCGTGGCCAGAGAGCAGCAGGACGAGCTGCAGCTGGACATC